>NW_025335505.1:24546904-24662350 GCF_004798865.1 Varanus komodoensis | reverse complement strand
TAAATTTGGACTAAATGGCCTGTGTACTGTAGCTTACAGTACACAGGCCATTTAGTCCAAATTTACATTGTATACCTTCACAATGATTAAATAGTCATTGTTGGAATTCAGTTTACAAGGAAGTATCTTTTGATAGCCCAGAGGCTCCATGTGCCCTGGCCAATTCAGAATGTCTAGAATATAAGAGTCTTGAGTTCATGCATCGTTTCAGTAGCTTGAATTTACATGTCTAAGCAGACCTGGAGATGGGTTCAAGCTACTGAACTAAAGTGTCAATACAGGCAATTAGAAATATTGTAATCTCATTGTTACAGTGTGATTGACTGACATTTCTTTATCTGATCTGTATGTGATGACCTCAGAATCTTATTGTAATCTCTGCATTCTGTCATCAGCTGCCCTGTACCTGTATGTGACTGGGAGTGTATAAAAACTCTCTAGTTGCGTTGAAGTTTTGCAGCAGAGTTCATCTCTGCCTGCCCGGTAATGCATGCATTATCGTGAGTACCGCAGGAACCTTGGGGTAAATACAATAAAGCCTCAGATGGTTTGGACGCTTGGTCTTTCCCATGAACCCGAGTTTCATTCCCTCTTCTCAAATTGAGATTCCGGGATTCTGACACATGACATCATGAGTGAATGAGTGACTACAGATTTAAGTGGCCAGAGTTTTAGTTTAACTTCACAATGCCTAAAGTGCAGAGAAGCCAAGGTGGCCAAATGATTAGGGTGTTGTGTCTGAAACACTGAGGGTGTGGAACAGTAGATTCAGCTCTCTGTTCCAGCAGTGCAGCTAGGTAACTATAAACTCTGGACTTAAATGTTTCATGTCCACTTGCAATATTTCAAGCACACATTTCTCTTTTCTCCCCTTGGCCTGTTATGCATCATGAGTTATTCTGCATATCTGGTATGTTAAAGCAAAAAACAAACAAAAGACCATTTGTCAAGCCTGTTTTTTTTTAAGATATGGGAACATAGAAAACTGCTTTATGCCATTAGTCCATCCAGCCTGGTACTGCCTTCTCTACACTGACAATCCAGGCTCTTAGGCAGAAATTTTTCTAGTCTTACCTGGATATGCCAAGGACTAAACTTGGTATTGTCTCCATATACAGTATATACTTCGTTGCTGAACTGTTGCCCTTTCCCCTCTGCACATATGCTCTTCCACATTTTAAGTTCACTTAAATTATGATGACACAAGTACAGGCATAAAACTGAGTTTGTTTCTACTGCCATGATGTTGTAAGCCCTATCTTGTTGTTGTAAACATGTTCAAAGTAAAATAACGATAAGAGCATCTGTAGCAATGTACATGCCTAGCTGTACACCCCTACTTATAAAATTATTTTTGAAAACAAACAAAGGATGTTGCAACAACCAGTCTATGAACATAACAGATATGTTCATAGAAGCCGAGGTGGCAATGCCAAACCCTTTTGCCTGTACCCCATCATTTGCCACACTTTGGGTGATCATTTGGTCATGGGCTGAGCCACAAAGCCCAAGCTACAGTCCTTGCTATATCACTGCTCTGCTGAGCCATGAAGCAAAAACATTTCAACCCTAGAAATGTATTTTATTTACTTCTGCACTGCTTCTGTAGTTCTTAATATAATATAATCCCTAAGTGGTTCAATATATAAATACTAAAATCACATTTAAAATAGAATATTAAAAACAATTTCATTTACAATGATAGTACAAAGGAATACAAGGAGTAGTAAAATGGAAAGTTATGATTAATTTAATTACAAGCCTGGGAAAGCCTGGATGAGCAAAAGTATGTTTTCCGAAGGCATTTGAAACAAGTATGTAGGTTGATGTAATCTAAAATAAAATAGTATACATCTCTTTCAAAGAATGTTGGTAGTTTAGTGCTTTACAGAAGATAATGTGATACTTCAGCATAGTTTTCAGATGTTTCTGTGATTTTATTTCATCTTTATAATAGATTATCTTTTAATGGTGCTGTAGCTTTTCATTTGTCTGGTTAATTCGTGCCATAAGCCCATATATTCTCTCTCTCACCCATCTCCATTACATTAAAAAAAGAGATGTAGGAAATTGACAACATTCATTAGGCCTTAATTTGTAAAATTCATTTTCATTTCCATTGCCATAATTTGATGCTCCTAATGATTTTTCTGACATGCACGTTTTGGCAGCAAGATTGAGTTCAACCATTTTTCTTTGTGATATAACCAAGTACCTAACACAAGATCTTACAGGTAATATAATTATGATACCTATAGTGCCAATAGCTAGGAAAATTTCAAGCAATGTTCATGCCTTGTCATCTGAACCAAAGCATCATGTTGGGCACTTTGTTCTCCAGTGGTGGGAAGAATGATTTTTTTTCATCAGAGGGAACTGTTCATGAGATTTCAGGCATTCTGTAAGTGTTCTGTTTGTGAAAAGGAAATGAAAGTTCATGCACTTTGGTCCTGAGTATATTGACATCAATCACTCCATAAATCTCTTGTATACTTATGGAACATGGACCTCCACTACCTCATACTCTTTCATGTTGAGATAATACTGCAAGGACAATGGGGAAGGGGTACCCATTACATGCATGAAACACCCCTATTTATGCATGAGAAAGGGCCATATTTTGTTCTTGAGGAGTTCTGTATGCTGACTTAAGCACCAATCAATACATTTAATTGGGGTGCAAGGCCCCCTGCAGATCACTAATGGGCTATTTTGTATAAAAAATCTTAAAATCCTACATCATTGATGGTTCTTCATTCATTAATGCAGTATTAAAGTGACTTTGGACCTTACTGAAGAAGTACCACCAACTAAGTGTGAAGCCATTTCTTCACTTATTTGGTGGTGCTTCCCACCCAAAACAATACATTCTCAGGTGCCTAAAAATGTTTAGTGTGCCCAGTGGATTGTGGAACGGACTCCCTTTCTCAAGGGCCATTTATCTTCTCCTGAATGTGATACACCCAGCTTTCCTCCCGCCTCCTCTCTGTATTTGTGTGTGTACATATATATATTCATAGTGTTTATTTAGTGCTTGACATTCCATACTCATGGTTGTCTTAGGAGTTTTTCAACAGTGTTATGACTCTCCAGTTTCTCTTCTGTTCTTATACAGCAACTTTGGCAAAGTTTTAAAAAAAATATTTATATTTAGAGCAGAGAAAAATGTAGGATTATTTGTGAAATGAAAGAAAACAGTATTTTTACTTGTGTAATTGTGCTATTCTCCTATACCACAGTGCCACCTAGAGATTATGTAGTGAAAGCCCCTCTTTGTTTAGTGCTCAGATCTCACATTAAGAATAGAAATGGGTACTGCACAGCCTCATGTAGAAACACTCTTGGAGAGTCAGAAGAGGGGACAGTGTTTGCAGGCTGACAGATTGTAGAAAAAGGCCTGCAGAAGCCATTTGGTCTTAGTTGCTTGTTAAATTGGAGGACTAGGACCAATTAATTTGGGAATCCAGGTTGCCTGTGCTTCCTGCTACACCTTTGTGCATGTTTCTTAATCAGCATGGCAATTTGCAAACAAATTTTAAAAATAAACACAGTACAGATCTCTAGTATATCATTTTTCAAAATAAGCTACTTCTGTAACAATGGGCACAGTTAGATGAAAGCACCTAAATGTATAGCACAGGTGAAACTAAGGATGCATGGAACTGATCCAGGTCTTAGTGGGAGGCTAGGGCAAATTCCATATAAATTGTTGGAGGTTACCAACAGTTGTGTGCATGTGTGTCTCTCTTCAAACATAATGCAAACCATCCTGAGCTCTTCTTTTAACTCTTCTTTTATCTTGTGAAAAAAATGACATGATGGATAAACAGCCCACAAACACTTATATCTGGCTTCTCTACCAATGTGCCCACATGTAAAATAAATGATACAAGAAAAGGTGGATAATATGAGGCAAGTGCTGTTATCAGACAGAAACATTCAGGCCCACAGAAGACAGTGTGTGTGTGTGTGTCATGATATGTCTTTGTGCAGACTGCAACAGTGAAAAATGAGAATGTCAAGAACTTTGTGACAACAGCAGCATCCTAAGCATTTTGGATCTGGGGGAAGGTGGTTTTGGATCTGGGGGAAGGTGGTCATTTCTAATAGTATAAAGCTGCAAAGACATCATTTCTTAATTTTCACTGCTGTGCCAACATGTTAGACATTGGGCCTGGTATAGCTTTCTTTTGTTCCCCTCCCCCTGTTGCAATGGGGTTAGTGATATTCCCTCTACAAATGTCTGTTCCTCAGAAAGCATAACAGGCTTTCTTCACCCCCACCCCAACTTGTCTCTTCTTGTGTCTTTTTAAAAACTCAGCTCTATCTCTTTTGCCCAGCTGCAAGCGAGCCCGAGTATCTCACACCTGACAAAAGAAGATACCTTTGATAGCCAGTCTCAGCTGTAAAGTTGAAACACATGCTTGGTTCAGATACCAACGAACTTTAATTTGCATCAATTCATTAGTGGTGCTTTCAAACCACTGCAAAAGCAAAGCTGAACTGTAAAATAATTGAACATAAAATGCCCCAGAAAAAGGAGAGATAGGAAAAGGGAAAAAGGAGGAAAATCAAGAAGAGGAAAAAGGAACAAAACAAGTTGTGCTGGAAGAATTGAGCTAGGCTTTCATCTCCCAGGCAGTCCTCTATTGAACTTTGATGAGGAAGGGCATACATTTAACATGGATGTTGAAGCTCACAACCAGTGCCAGCCAGAAAGAGAGGCAGTGCTACTTTGTATAGTAGATATGAAAAATATTGGAGAAGTCCTAAGCAGAACTTGTAAGAGATTTGCCCTATCTACTGTCAGATGTCTTTCAATCTGAGGAGTGCCTAATGTCTCTGAGCCTGAGGTTCAAACTCTATTTTAAAGAAACTTTTGGCGTTGGATTGCATTTATGGATTAGGCTGAATAACAAGGGAGGTTGAGCCAAAACCAAAAGTGAGCAGGGCCAGAAAGGCCAGTTTATTTTACCTAACAAGCCTCACCACCAACAATTAAGTCTTAGGAAAGGTAAGGAGTGCTGTGGGGTCTTTTAAAAGCCAGGAATCTGCTAAATGGTCAGTAGTGGTGGGGGTGGGAGATGCATGGCCATCTGAATAACTCTGCAGTACTGGATTTGGCCTGAAGTTCTCCATCCTTTCTTTAGATATGCCACTTGTGAACAAAATATGCTGGGTAAGTTCATGATAATCTCTTCTGGAAAGTGAACTTGTAATTTGTAATGATATCTGAATTAGTGCTGAATTAGATATCTGAGCTTAGTGCTGACTAGAAAGGTGCTGCAAACCTTGATATGTAAACCTTGCCTACTGCAAACCATTGACTAGTGCCAATTCCTATTCAGTGACAATCACAACCAGCTTGATTTCTATTATGCAGCTAACTATGGATCAAGCAAATTCTGGTGAGGAGGAATGTATAAGCACACAGTTGTGGAATGGGGAAGCAAGTGTGTGAATCCTCAAGTTCCTCATGACAGTCAAACCTCAACTCATTATGATGTCTGAAACAGGTCAGTTCAACCCGCATGACTTCCAAGGCAGTGGGTAAGGCTGGCCAGCAAATTCTAAAACAAATGTGCAATTTTCACTTGTGCACTCCCTAGACAGAGGAGCATCTAGACAGATCCACATAAATAAAAAATGTAGTGCCTTGGTACCAATAGTTGCTTGATTTGAAGTTCCTCTGATGTCAGTATGAAGTGAAGGAGGATGTATATGGTGGTATTTGTCTACATTTCACTGGAAATCATGGGCAGTGAGGTCATGCAGTGCATTGGGCTTAATATCAAGAGAAAATACTTTTTGTTGAGGATTTATCTTTGGGAATACAGATGGTGAAATTTCAAGGGATACCGATCTTGCATATAAACACACCCCGGTATACAAATATATACTGAGTTGTAACTGATTTTTGCATTTTTCCTGAACAGAAAACTCTTGAGAGATTCTTGGGGGTAAAAGTATTTGCAAACCATTTTTCCTATGTTTCAGTCTTTTTTGTCTCCTTTCTCCCCCCTTATCAATAGTGAGAGCTGTTTGTAAAGTTCTTTGAACAAGGGCTTTCAAAGAGCTGAGCAGCTCTGTTCTTCAAACAGCTTTATAAAGGGATTTTGATGCAAAGCATCAATACATGTCAGCTCTGTGAAGTTATCATTCATCTCTTTGTAGTTTCATTAGGAAATATCTCCCCCAGTCTCAGTGTTGCTCATACTGTTGTTTCAGTGTTTTAAGTTTGATCTGCCCACCAAAAGGTCTGCCACAAAACAGCACTTTTACTAACTGTGGGTTAAGAGAGTCATAATTGAAAAGTTCAAGATCCGATTTTCTGATTCCTGTTTGCCATTTGTCTTTCCCCTCTTCAGCCTGTCATACTACGGTTTGGTAGCAATGCTTGTTTTTGTAGGTATTTACAATATTGCACCCTGCTAATAAGAGATGATATATTAGCATCTGGTGAGTCCAGCATTTTATATGTGTTAGAATTATGAAGGCTTTTGTTATAAACAAAATCCACACAATCTGTAGTAGTAACATAATTGTGCTGATAGCATTACCAGAAAGGTTTCTAAAGTATCCAGGTTGCAATCCTACACTCCCTTACCTGGGAGTAAGTGAACTTAACTGTATTTAATTCTGAGTGGGCACATATAGGATTGCACTGTAATTTCAGGGCCATCATCTGGGTTGTCATTCTCAGAGACTCTGTTTTTGGATAGGAATTGGAGAGGGAAAGGCCTGACAAATGATGGATAAGGATGAGGTGCTGGAAGGAAGAGCTCTTCGCTTTTATGACATTTTAACTTGTTCTCACTTCTGATGCTGAGGTGTTGCTGAAGGGACCAGGAATACTTGAAACCTTTTGCATTTGCAGTTGTGGCTGTAAATGGAGGACAATTTATGTGCTTTGTACAGGTATATTTGTTATGTGCTTCATACCATAGTGAGGCAGAAGTTAATATTTTCAGGCTATGGGGGAAAGGACCATATGAATTGGTATTAATGTTTAGACAGAAAAAAGTCGCACAACTCTCTGCCAGCTGGAACTTGTAGAACTGTTTTCTGACTAAGCATACATAGAATTGTGCCTTAAATGTATTTTTTTGGTGAGTGAGAGTAAGAAGGGAGGACAGGACCTGATCCTGAACAAACAGCCAAAGCAACACTGGAGTGGTTTGAAAACAAGAACCAGTCAAAGCCCAGACCTTGATCCAATTGAGAAGCTGTGGCAAGTCTTCAAAGTTGCTGTCCACAAACTGTCCCTGTCCAGTCAGGCAGAGAGGGAGGAGTTTTGCTAGGAAGGGTGGGCAAACACTGCAGGATCTGGTTGCACAGACAGAAACTTGCTACGCATGACTCTCAGCTGTAACAGATTTTATTCATTCATTCATTCACAAATTTATATACCACCTATAACTGCCAGAATGGCATCCCTAGGTAGCTCACGCAATAAATTTTGGGGCAGGTGACCCACATAACCATCTAGGGGCTGAGCTAGGGGGGCAATTTTCATGGATAGCTCAAAACCTGAATCACAATAGAAGATCAGTTCCTCTAGTAAATTTCACAACAATGATTTACATTGACTGATACATTGTACGGAAATGTACAATGCAACATTTGTTGCCTGTTCAACAAATGCTGTCATGTGAATGCTTCTGATCAGATAAGTCCAAGCAAATGTATCATCTTATATGACAGGGATAAATCATGCATGAAGTCATGTAACTTCTAGAAATGCAATAAAGAAAAATAGAGGGAGATATAAAAGATACTTATTGCTTGGGCTGTTGCTTGTTGTATGAGCTGTTCCTGAGGAAAGAGGCAAAATTTAAAATAAAAATGAAGTACTGCTTCACAATCTAGTCCGGACGCCGAAATGGATGGTTTCAATGTCACTTGGTTTCCTTGGGAGCAAAGGATATAATCCCATCCAAATCTGTTTGTGTTCATGGCATAAACATGCCCCAAGGAGTCATTGGTTGGCACATTCCACGGAAATCCATTGTAGTTTCTTAGAAATGTAGGTTGAAGTTTGGTTATAGGTAGCATTTTTACTACCCATTTTTCAATACAACTGTCTTTCACTCCTTGGCAAGTTGATACCCATAACCGAAAGCAAGATAAATTGATATACATAACCAAGGGAAGAGATGTATCGTGATGCAAAAAAGATTGTCCCAGGGTAATCCAGGTAGCCATTGTCTATGCATTTATGAATGCTTTTTCGAGAACGTTTCTCACCCTGTACTGGAAAATTTGTGATTTCTCAGTTTGTGATGTAATTGCTGTACCGCTCTCATTTATACTTCAGGTGGGTTTACATGAAACAATAACCCATGATGGTTTCTTGCACAGGATAGTCTGTTGTGTTGTCCATTCCTGTTATGTTATTTTAGCATAGTATGTTTGGGTTTTAGAAGTCATAAGAAACAATGGTGTGCTGCTACAGTATACAGTCAACCGGGATGCAGCTACCATAGAGTCCCCTGGAAAGAGCAGCAACGCCTGGAGTTGCTCCATCCATCTAACGTGGGGTTGAATTTCAAATGTGGTAGCTGATGGGATAAGTGCCAACAGCAGGAAGAGTCAGCAAGGAGGGCACAAACCAGGCTAGTGTAGAAACCACTTGATCTTCTGTCAGGCTCACCCAAGCAAAAGACCACATACAGTGGAAAACAAATAGAATTGTTTGGCATGATGTGTGAACTCAGTCATTTTATTTGTGTAAATGCACACAAGCGTATTTCAATTAACATGTCCTTTACTTCTGTATCTTTTCAGTAACATTGCCAAATGGCTAGGAGAGGCTTCCTTAAAAAATGTCAAATTATCCATAGTACACCTTCACAGAATGGCTTGCTGTATTCCATAATTTCAGTGGAAGATCTCTGTCCCTGTGATTTAGGCAAGAAGTATTTACCTTTTATTGATTGTGAATTTCTGGGATATTTTTATTTTAACAAATTTAACTTACACACTTGTGTGTTCTAGCAGCTTTCCTCCTGCCCTGCATTTTTTCTGATGGCCCTTGGCAGGAGATCCATCTTTCATAATTTAATAAGTTAATACATTTGTTCAATAGAAGAATTGCATGTCCCCCCTCTCTTATAGGTGAGGGGTTAAGTGTCTACTCAGATTGTTCTTGTTAAGAGAATTTTCTCCAAACATGAATGCTTTGGTTATGAAGTGCATTTGAAAGCTTTCTGTAGCTTTGAGTTCTGTACATGAGCTGCAGATATTTTATACACGCGCGCGTGCACACACACACACACATACTTTTCATGTTCAATCACTCACCTCTCAGATATTCCCCTTGGCTAGCAGGGCTGCTTTGATTACGTAATGACAGCTGGGTAGATATATGGACTATGGCAATGGGCTGGCAGCCACTTCATTGTCAATTTCTCTTTGTTCCCTTTAGAAAGGCAAAACACAATGGAGAGGGTTTGAGCCACATGTCAGACATATGAGACACAAAAGGATGATGGGAGCTGACTGCACTATACAATCGAAGTGCCACCAGGAATGGCTGTATTTCAGTCAAACGTAACAATGGCTGAGTAGCCAGTGGTTGTGTCAGTCATAATTAGTTTTTAGCACTTACAATCTTGGTGAAATTCTAAGAGCGGCCATGTTAGAGCAGGCCAAGGTCCATCTAGTCCAATTCTGCTCTCACAGTGGTCAGCCATGTACCCACAGGAAGACCCACAAGAAGGACATCAGGATTAGTAGCCACTGATAGCCGGCTGGTGCCGGAGGTCAGACTAGATGGCCCGGGAGGCCCCTTCTGACTTGCTCTGTTTCTATAGCCTTCTCCTCCACAAATTTGCCCAGTTCCACTTTAGATATATTGACATTGGCCACTATCACTATATCTTGTGGAAGTGGATTTCATGGCTTAATTATGTTTTGTGTGAAGAAGGGCTTCATGTGACCCTGAGTTCTAGTGTTATGAGAGAGAAAAATGACCCTCTATTCATTTTCTCCACAACATGCATAATTTTGAGCACCCCCATTATACCTACCTTTACTCATTTCCGCTCTGTTCATGGCTGCTGTAGGCTTTCCTTGTAGTTGTCTCTTCCTGCATTTTTTCCAGCTCTATAATAACCACTTTTAGGCCTGGTGACCAGAAGGCAGCATGATATTGGCAGTTTTATTTTCAGTTCTTTTCCTAATTATGCTTAAAATGGAGTTGGCCTTTTTCAAAACAGCTGCAGATTAGGTTGGCATTTTCTTTTGGCTCTTTCTTGGTTAGTCACCACTAGCTCAAATCCCATCAGTTTATATGTGAAGTTGGGATCTTTTGCCCGGTGCATATCACTTTATACTTGCTTACATTGAACCACATTTTCCATTTTAATGCTCATTCTCCTAGTTTGGAAAGATTCTTCTGAAGCTCTTCACAGTCACAGTCCCTTGTTGTTTCAACCACCCTAAGTAATTTGGTGTAATCCAGAACCAGGGCCACTTCATTGTTCCCTCCAAGTTCCAAATCATTTATGGGTAAGTTGAACAGCACTGATCCCAGTATAGATCCTTGGGCAACCTCACTATTTCCATCCTTCCACAGGGAGAATTTACCATTTATTCCTACTCTCTCCATTCTTCTGTTTAACAGAAACAATATTCCACTGGCATATTAATCAAGAGGCAGAGGCACAGCTGTAGCAGAGATTGAATCACTATCCCTTTCTGGAAGTCCCATGCATTAACCAAAATTTTAACTCTTTGATAGTTGGCAATTGCCCAATGCTTAGATCTGTTTACATTCCAGTTAAACTTTCCTCTCTTTTTTTAAATTATGTTGTAAGCACTTTAGGGCACCATCAAATGTGTCAGCCTGTAGCTATCTGAAGTCAGAGGTTTATGGACATCCAATGGAAAGGGATAAATATCGAGGCTAGGATTGCCTTCACACTCAACTCACCCTCCAAAACATTTAAACAGCTGATTTTGGCTACCTAAATGTTTTCTCTCTCTTTTCAAGGAAGAAAAAATGAGGCAATGCCAGAATTTCCCTGTACCAAATTCACATAAGAAGAATGGAGTACTATTTTTACATACTAAATATGCCAAAGCACTAGGTACAAAGCTAATGTAAATTATTATTTATATGGATTATTAAAGTTTGTTGCTGTGATTCCCACTGATTTGCTGTAAAGATTTTGAATGAGGATCCGGAAGATAAGCCAGTTATTGACATGTAGACTGAGCAGCAATTCCAGAAGCTGGGGATTTCTCCAAAGTCTGCAGCAAAAAATAAAATAAATATAAAATCCAGTGGTTTGCTCCTGCAATTCAGCTTGAGAACAACATATTGACTACGCTTTGGTGATAAGCCTTGTCTTTTTTGCATCTGGAATCAGTGGTGGTGCAGTGGGGTGGGGGAGGGGGTGGCAGCCAAGCGTACATGCAGACTTTGTGCTGCCCATCTCTGAGAAAGGCAATCCTATTTTGAGAGCCAGAATACAGAAGAGTGATGATAGTAGTGTGACATTTGCAAAGATCTGGCCTGCAGAAGTCATTCCAAGCATCCCAAAAAAAGGATGGGGGGAAGAAGATAAAATGATAGAGTGGGTGCCTCCTGGTTCACACCTTGGGGGATGTACAGTGACTTGATGTACATAACAGTTGAGAATAGGTTGAGTGAGGGTTGTTGTTGTTGAACCATGGGTTGCTATGCTGTGTGAACCCAACCAACGATACTCCCTTACAGTTACATTTCTCTCTGCAAAGAAGAGTTTCATATAAGTGGGGATGCATTAGTTCAAAATAACAAAACTGAAGATGCAAAATTTGTCTCCACAACTCCACTGTTTATAACAGCTGTAGCAGATGGGAATAAATGAGAAGGCGACTGAGCTCTCCTCTCCACACTTACACCTTCATATTGCATCCCTGTTATTCCCTGGTACTATACATACCATCATGACCCCCACCAGCTGTACATTTCTCACTGTTATTGCAGTAACTTGTACAGGATCATGTTTCTTTATGTCTCACCATCTGCCACACTGATGCTACTGCATTTCCTTGTACGTTACTTCCTTCTCTTCATAGGCTTGGGTGCTTGACAAAAGAATACAGTGTATGTATGCGACAAGCAAAATTAGCTGTGCTTTAATCTTTGGTGTTCTCTACCTCCTATAGAATTACCTCCTTCAGGTGTCTTGAATAACTTCTAAGCCTACTACAGGGATGATTGTGTGTGACCCTGTTGTAGCAGTGCACTTTCTTTAGAGCGCTGGCTACCAGCGAGGCAGTGTGGAAGGAGGGGTGAATATGCAGACTTGGGATAGAATCCCAATTCACATTAAAACATCAAAAAACTAAATACTTAGTTAGATTTCCATTTACTTCAGTAATACAAATACTTTTAATACTTATAATTAAATGCTTGTTTATTTAAATATTTATACTATTTAATGTCCTAATGCTGTTTTTATACTACACTATAGTCAGTGCTCTTGGGCCAATTCATAGAAATTAGATTTAAAAATGCAATAAAACAGAATAAACCAGACTAAAAGCCAGAGAAGTCAGCAGTAATATAAGGAACTAAAATGACAGCAAAATGTTTAAAATAAAATGGAAGACCTAAGGAACCTGGAAAAGCAATAAATCCTTCATTTTGAATTGAGGAGACCACAGTGTAGATACCAGGAAAGTTTCTTTGCAGAGGGTAAGATGATTATGTAAAATATTATTGTTGCTGCTGCTGGGCTTAATAAAATGTTAAGGATCAAGGTATGTATTGTATGCTTGTCATTTTCTACTCCTAGTTGTTTATGGGTTTTTAGATGATGTGGCAAACCTTCATTTTCACTCTGTCTAAAGAGCACTTTTGGCTTTTTCTTTTTTTGAGCAGAGGCAGTATGGCCTTTAACTGCAAAAGTGAAAGAACACATGTCTTTTACTTCTGTATTTGCCCTATTCTGCTATATCATGGTGCCACCTAAGGGTAATGTATCAGAAAAGGAGGAGAGAAAGAATTCTTTTCATAGTGCTTGAATCTCACTTCTGCCATGAAACCAAAGGTAGACACAAGTGGATTAACAGCATCCTATAGCAAGGCTCCATGTGCTAAGTGCTTGTCAGTCGTTCCACTTCTTTTGTATACACTGGTCAGACTATTGGAAAACGTTTTTAAAAATAAAGGGGTGGGTGGGTAAGAGAGCTGTAATATCCCAAGGAGATAGAACTTCACAACCCAATTTTGGACATGGCAAACGTTTGGTTCAAAGGAGTGATTTTCTATGTTGCCCAATCTCAATGTTCTCTTTTGTGCTGACATTAATGTGCCTTGGTTTGTTCTTTCTGTGAAATAGCACACAAATATGGCCTTATAGGATTGCCTTTGTATTGCTGCTTGTGTAGAGACACCGCTACCAACCCTCTGTTTTGAACTCATGACCTCTAAGTGGACTTGAATGGCTCATTTTATCTTTTCTGTGCAATGCAGTGCTGCTGGAACAAGCAAATGTGGGGTTAAAGGAATGTTTTTATATTGTTACAAAGGTCAAATATATCTCCACCCAGATATTGTTCCACCTTTTGCTTTCACTCATGACCTTAAACTTACCTTTCATCTCTCAACTTGCTCTTTCTCTGAGTGGATTCCTTCTTTCAAGTAGACATATTGGACAGGTTGCCACAGCATGATAAACCATGGTGGTTTCTTGCACAGGATGTCTGTTGTGTGGTCCCAACCCTGTTGTGATATTTCAGCATGATGCATCAGGATTTTAGAAAGCCCAGTAAGGAACAACTATCTATGTTTTCCATGCTTCGCCATGGTTTCTCTGAGCTTGCATCATGGTTTCCATGGTCCTGGCATGCAACTAGCTGAGTCCCACAAAAAGAGCTTCAGCTGCTGTAGGAGCTGTTCCAGCCATCCAGTGTGAGATTGGATTCATAGAAACATAGAAACAGAGCGAGTCAGAAGGGGTCTCCCGGGCCAGCTAGTCTGACCCCCAGCTTCAGCCGGTTCCACTCATGACATGCCTACCATGTGCATGTCTAGGCATGGTAGCTGATGGAATGCATGCTATCAGTGGGAGGACTTATGGAAGGAGAAAACCAGGCTGATGTAGAAACCACTTAATCACCTGTCAGGCACATCCAGGAAAAACAAAACTGTGCACCATGGAAAGCTTGCAAGGTTGTATTTTTGGACATTGAATTTACTGTTACCTGCTCTGATCTTGGTTCACTAGCTGCTGCCAGGGCCTGTCCTTTACCCCATTCTTCTCTGAAATTCCGCAGTTTCTGTTAGACATGGGAGAGATGATGGTGGTTCAAAATTAGTGTCTTTTGTATCCATATGGGTTCTGGTTATTTTAGTGGCATTGATTGTAAACCTGTTGTATAGCAATCAAGTAATATTGTGTATGCAAATCTGCTTGATCTTTGCTTGTTTTCCTGCACAAGAGTTTTTTAGGACATGACTGACACTATTTTTGACCTCACAGCAGAAGTGGGAGCAAATTCAATAAAGTTGTTATAAGAGCAAGACATGTCAGATCATTGTGTTTTTGCTGTCTTTCATAATGATGTCCAACCATTCTTTCTTTTCTTATTTCAAATATTTCAAATTCTCATTTCTTATTTCAAAAAAAGATTTGAACTGGCAAAAAAAAAAAAACTTACCTGTAATGAAACCAAGGGCTGAATATCCTTGAATAACATAATCAGTGAAAACATTTCATTTGAACATTCTTCTCTCTTCCTCCCTCCCTCCCTCCTGTACCTGCCCCACCACAGCAAAAAGTAAGCTGTTTGTGCTGGTGACTACTCCTTTTCATCATGTAGGTCCAGATTTTTTTTTTTTCTGGATTGCTTTAAAAACAGCAACACATACAAGAATACCTTTGACATTCTTAAGTGTGTGTGTGTGTGTGTGTGTGTGTGTGTGTGTGTTTCCATTGCTAGGGAGGCATATATCCTTTTAATTCAAGAAATGTTCATAGCAAAGTTCCAACCCAGTACAGGCTTTTTATAGGATCTTTCAAAGCCTTTGCAGACCGGTGCCCGGTGCTATCAGATGCCATGATATGATGCATTTTTGTGGGGCAGCACCAGCACTGTGATTTTAAAGGTCATGCTATGCTCTAGCCAAGGCAGATGAAGCTAACTAGAAGTATGGGTTTATAAGCGAGATGAATTTATTTGTTTAAAACCAGTATCCATCAAAAAGAAAGCAGGGATACAGGAAAGACTATAAACATAAATTATATGTTATATAATATAAACATAAATCTTAACAATGAGTGCTGAGAAGCAGATGGCCAAGACCCCTGTTACTTTTCTTCCTCACCATCACTGTCTTATGCCACCACTGCAGTTCTGAGTGTGAGCCAGGTTATATAATTGACAGAAAAACATAATGCAGCTCTTCCTGGGCAGTACCACCTCATTCTGTAAGAAAGATCTCGTATGTGTGGAACGCAATTATATATTTCTGCTAAGATAACACACAGGGGCTCAGGGAGGAGTTTTCATGTAGTGGCGATGCTATAAACCCGACTGCATTTTGTGGTATCCCAGTTGAGAGCAGTATCACCATTGCCTTGCTCTTCTCCCCCTTTCTCTCTCCAACGATGTTTTCATTCATTTTCATAGGGTAAGGCACAGGAGTTGCTTTAGAGGAAAAGCCAACCACTAGGACTGGGGGCCCAAATCTTTCATATAGAGCCCTAAATCTCTGAAAGGCCACCTGCCCTGTCGCCCTGTTCTCTATGGGCGCTTGCTGAAATAAAAGTGGGCACAGTGGCGTCACACCATAGAGCCTTCAATTCTACCCCATAACTTAGATTTTTTCCCAGATTTCTAAGAGCAGGGCTACCAGTGCATATTACCTCCTAACAATACCTGGCCATCCTCTCAGACTTGACAAAATACTGTGGATTGGCAGTGCAACCTGCCAGGTTGCACACACTGCAGCCATTCAGGCATCTTATGAACTGTTGATAATTATTCTGAGACACTGTAGCTCTTGCCAGGCATTCAGTTTGAATGCACGAAGGAGCAAACAGGACCTTGTGAGGCTGGCCACACTTCAGTGAGACTGCCCTAAATGCTGATCACACACATTTATGCCACTGGCAGACTGAAGGGACTGCCTTCAATGTGCACAGAGCTGGAGTCTCCAGTATGGTGTCTGTGGGCCCCAATGTGCTTGCAAGCATCTCTTTCGTTGCTCAGCTGGATCCCTGACCCTCTTACACACACACACACACACACACACACACACACAGAGCGAGTGAGAGCTGGAAAGCTGCCATTCTACAGGGTGAAGGCTTGCCTTCCAATGCAATCATAATGTGGATTAGAAAGAATGGATTTGTCTTCTAAAGCCAAGAACTTCATCTCCATGCTGTATTTGTGTTCTTGGTCAAGTCAGCTTCCCTTTTGTCTTAATAATTTGCATTCTAGAAATGGATGTTGTGATTAGCCATGGCCTCCAGGGCTGCCATTTCATAAATAGGCAAGCACCCACCCCCCATGGCAACCATCTTGTGAGAGCACCTACAACACTTTCAATATTCCAAAAATGCCCATAAGGCGGGGTCCCAAAAAGACTGGGACCCCTCCCATAAGGTTGCCAGCATGGTAACAGGAACTCTGATTAATCCATCCCCTTAGTAGAAATCCCATGCAGATAGAAATGTCTCTCTTCAGACTGATGCCATTCACACACTGGCCAATGTGTCTGTTGTTGAGAAGGCTAGGCTCATTTGGTACAAAAGGTAATGAACTCCTGAATAAGACCTAGGCTTTTCTAGTGCATCTTTAACCAAGCAAACACCCTCATATCTTTCACATTATTGGAAGACATAAGGATTGCAGTGTAAATGAATACAGTATGTAGAAAGCAGAGACATGCAATTAGTGGAGTGTGATGGTGGGAAGAAGAAACCCTCAGGTAGTAATCCTTTGTATGATGATTGTGCGGCTGCAACAAGCATGTACCTATTTCCATATGTGAAGTTTTGAATGGGATGTCTCAGAGCTGAGGCATCAGGAACTGATTTGGATCTTATTATAAAAAGAAATGCTACTTTATGTGCATCTTAAAGTTAGATATGGGTTGGATCCAGATGAGCTGTTCTGTGAAAAGAAGGGCTTCTTCTGATCATGGAAGGCACCTGGGTGTGACAGAGGTCCCTCACTGGGGAAAGCAGATGGGAGACAATCTTTGAGAATGATGCTTCCTTCCCACTTCCTCGTCCCTGAAGCCTTCTGAGACACCAGAGCAGATTTTTAGGAGCATGGGAGGCTGCAAGGAGAGGAAAAATCACACAGATCTTCAGCTACCATAGGCAGGACCATACTAAGCACTATACCAGATCCTTTCTCTTTAGGCTCAATCCTGTACATGCTTGTTCGGGATTAAATCCACTTAATTCTGTGGAACTTATTCCTAAATTAACATGTCCAGAACTGGCCTGTTAATTGTTTTTATGACGAAGCTGCAAATCAGCTCAGACTCCATGTCAGAAGGCACTTTGTCTATTTTTTAGCATTCATTAATTCATTTATTTAGAATATTTATATGCCGTCCTTTCGCAGAGCCTCAGGACGGCTTACATAAAGCATTCAACTATAAATTTATAGTCTCGTAAACCACAGGTGCTATCATTTCTATTATTCATAAAACATTTATCCATGAACTCCTCTGAAATCATGGTTCAGACAGTAGTTTCTACCAACACTAAGTAGTGTAGTCACTGATTAATGCATTAATGATTATTTAATTAATTCTTAATGAGTAATACATTTTGGAGGTGGATTTATTTTAAAAAGCAACAAAATACTGCATGCCATATGTTTGGCATAATTTCATGTATCTTAATTTGGTTGAGCGAAGCAGCTTTTCCCAACCTGATGTGCTAGGCAATGGTTCACATCATCTTCAACCAGTATGCACCATTTTTGAGAGAGATGGAACAATGTAACATAGCCTCTCATCATCCTAATAAGTTCACTATTATTTTAGTGTCGCTGAGTGGGTGTATGTCAAAAGGATTGTACCAGTCGGGTGTGGAAATTTGAGAAGGAGTAACTGGATATATATCATATTTTTACTAGTTTTATTTTCCAGCTCCTGCAGTAGAATCTCTTGCAGTCATAACATTTAATATATAACTCAGATAAATCCATCAAGGCTACTAATCCACAGTAGCTTTTGAAAACCTATATTATTTATGTTCTGGCAACTTAAAAAGAACATTTTTAGTTTACAGATGTTTTTGTCTCTGGTTGGATACAGGAAACTGTTCTTTGACACATAGGTAACCAAATTAGTGACTATTAATGAACTTGAACTGG
Organism: Varanus komodoensis; assembly: GCF_004798865.1. Taxonomy (NCBI): domain Eukaryota; kingdom Metazoa; phylum Chordata; class Lepidosauria; order Squamata; family Varanidae; genus Varanus; species Varanus komodoensis. Next base: position 24,644,011 of record NW_025335505.1, on the reverse strand, counting down.
AAGGCTCTAACAGAAGCAAGCAAATTAAGCTTTTTTATACACATTGCAATTTTTATAAGCCTGGATTCCTGTTGCTTACATGTACAGATCAAGCTGTCTGTATTCATTCAGGGTTGTTATTCTGATTCAACAAACCATGCAAGTGTAAAAGCAAAAGAGTTTTCTTCACACACACTTGTGGCCTTCTTGAATAATTCTCTGGTCATCTTTGTTAACGGGGAGCACTGTGCTCTTCCTCCTATATACAGAAGAAACAGCAACATACCCATTGTTTATCACTAATTTCTCCTGAGATGAAAGAGAGGTCAGTCAGGCCCCCTTGATTTACCAGATGTTCTGCCCTGCATCTTTCAACTCACTCTGGCCTCTGATCTTCTCCTCGGATGTATGAACAAAACAGAAACTGAAGCTAGTTAAGGGATTGTTATTCCTGAATAATAACCAGTAATACATGAACCTGCTGTTTGAGGTTATCTAAAAAGTGAGTGAATGAAAAGAACATTTTTTTCTATCAAATATGGCCTACATATACAGAGTTTATTTTGTTAGCAAACCCACATTTTGAATTTCTTCTTCTTCCCCACCCTGCCCCCAGGAAAGAAATAGCAAAAGGCATACTGCTGGATTATATTCCACCTACCCCAGTGGCAGTGCTAGGTGCAGTAATACATCCCATGCGGCTGTGCCTATGCAACCCAGCTGAAATATCTGGCCTCCTGAACTATTCCTCAATGCAGGAAATCTATCCAAGCAACACAACTGGACTTAGAGATTCCAGAATGAGTTTGAAAGCTGCCAAATGAAATCTCTTTTAGTTGTGGACTGAACATTTCTGATGATGCAACAGAAGAGAATCTACATTTATTCTAACATGACTGTCTTGATCCAACATGACTATCTATGTGGGCAAACAGGCCTTAGCTCACAAATCAACCTGCTTGGTGAATTCCAAGCACTAATGCCTACAGCTCAGTGAGGTGACACATTCTGAACTTAGCCTACACACATAATTCCTTCTCTAGGATTATAAGGGCAATTCTGCAATACCTGATCACCTTTTGACCACACACTTGATAGCACCAATCTGAAAGCCAGTGGACTGCAGTTATTAGGGTGTTAGACCAAGCCCGTAGTCAACCTACACATTCGGAGGGATGCTGAAAAGTAGGGGTCTGGTTTACAGACTTTTAAAGATAAAGTCCTAAACTGTTTTCTAATTATTTGTTGGTAAAAAAAAGTAGGGCCGAGAAAATCTAGGAAGTGTCATGCCTGCCCTCTGGCCCACCCTCAGCTAAGGGCTATGTTGGCTTTGGTCTTAGGAGACATGGCTTCCAATTTTCACTTTGCCTTGCAGCTCACTGTGTCACGTTGGGCCAGTCACTGATTCTCAACCTAACCTACTTATTGGGGTTGTTGTAGGATGAAATGGAGAGGAACAGGATCTTGTACACTGTTTGGGCTCTTTTGAAGAAAGGCAGGCTTTAAATATAACAAATCTGGCCAGGGATCAAATACAAATAAATCCTTGTCTGCAAGATTAAGGCCTAATATTTTGGAAATAACGATGGGAAATTTTCATTCTGCAGGTGGCAGACTCAGGAGTCTCAGGTGAAGTGGGGATACATCTCCCATGCCCTGCCCATGATTCCTGCTGTGCATGCATGCACGGAGTTAGAACATAGCATTGCATGCCTCCACAGCAGGGCTCCTCAAACTTTTTCAACAGGAGGCCAGTTGACAGGAGGCAGCGGTGGGCGGGGGCTGCCAAGGCGGTGCCAGCGGGGGGCACAGGCTGGTGAGGGGGTGGGGCACACATGAAGCGGGGACGGGGGGGGCACACAGGGCAAGGCGACGGCTTGTTCGCAAGGAGATTGTTTCTTTGAAACAAGTCCAAAACAACCTCCTCACGAACAAGCCGCGTGCCCATGGAGAGTGCAAAACCTTTGGGGCAGGCCAGTTAAATGGGCATGGTGGGCCAAATCCGGCCCGTGGGCCTTAGTTTGAGGATTCGTGCTCCACACCAAACTTTTGCCCATGATGCTCTAGTCTGCTTCAAGTAAGGCGGGAGAAGGGATTGGGGAGCAGACAAAGCGCAAACATTTCTATAACCGTGCATAAGAACTATGGGCCATAAATATATGCCAAACAGGAAACATAATTCCAGTCATTTCCAGAGTAGGGTAATCTGTTCATATATGTATATTCTTTATGTTCCCTCATGGTAAAATTCTTTTATTGGGCAATTTACCACGACTGAGATCTGTCATCTGCAGATCCTTCAGACTTGCAGTACTCTTTGAATCTGATTGATCATTCTTTTAAGCAGGGCTTTTTTTGTCATAGAACGCACCAGAACGGAGTTCTGGTACTTTTTTTTGACAGATTTTCCAAGTTTTAAAAGTAACTTTTTAAAATTTGATGTTTGGTCCACATGGATTTGAATCGCCCTGTTGAGCATAGCAGGTTGGCGGCAAAATCATTAAAACCGTGCATGCGGGCTGCTTGTGTGTTGAATCCGATGCTTGTGTACTTCATCCACACTGGTTGTGATGGCACCGCTCAGCTTGTGGTGCCGCTCGGCTTGTGATTGGTCGTGTGGTCACGCGCTGAGTGCTTACTGCGGGCGGTGACCATTATGTTTTGTTACACAACTGACGTGTGTGGGTGTGTGTACAGTGATTGACTAAGTACGAAATGTAAATAATTTCATGAGTTCTGGCACCTTTTTTCTTACAAAAAAAGCGCTGCTTTTAAGTAGTTCTGAAGTATAAGCTAACTTGTTGCCAGACAGTGATGTTCTGCCACCATTTTAAGTAGCTCCTCATATGAACTTTTGTTTAAACACCCCTGAGTTAGCAAGAGTCTAGTAAAATATGACAAAAGGTGCTTCAGAGGTTTCCACTGATGCTTTCCTTGTATCTTTGTAGCTGTCTTTGTCTCACTGCATGCATTAGAAACCTGGATTTCTGCAGTGGGGAACCTGCTCTACTTGTTTAACTTCCCCACATCATTTTGAATTCAGATCTTGTAAGAATCTAAATTTCCCAGGGTCCTATAGGTATAGAACTAGATCCCTGCTACAGCCATTTACACTTTGGTTCATGGAGGGTGATGAACTCAGCAATGGGGATTTGAGGGAGGGTGTAAGGCAGGAAGCATTGCACCTCATACTCTTACCTCACACAGTGGCAATCATGAGAGGAATTGCAACTGAATATCACTTATTGATTGGCTAGGAGGAGTTCTCAAATCCTTTTCAAGGATTAAGCAAGCAATCTTCACCTGGATATCACCATTCCAGGTAAAAACTATGCTTTTCTAAGTGTTTGCAATCACAGGCAAAACTTGCCTTTGGCACTTCAGAATTGAGTGAGTCTTCCCTCACAAGCTTCTCAGGAGTGGTGCAATGGAACCAGGGTTCATAAAGATGAAGCATCAGGACTTCTTGATCAACAGGGACACTGATGCCATATGCCAATCCACACATGCTCAAAATCCCTTGTTCCCTCTGTAAACAATCTTCACAGTAGCTGGGAGAAATAGAATTTTGTAATGTATAGAATTTTGGCAGTGACTTGATCTTGAATGGACAATTAAAACCTGTTAGCTTTACACACATCCTGCCCTGGTAGAGGTGAAAATTGATCTGTTGATATGGATCAACACAGCTACCTATATTTTTGGATTTTCCTCAGAGGCATTGGTACAGGGATTTTCATAATGAGGCCTGTGCTTCCAAATTTACCACTGTGCCATTGTTTTCAAGTTTCTTTCCCTCAAACTTGAGAATTCTAAAAGAGGGCTCCCTGGAATAAACTCAGCATGGCTGACCCTGGACTCTTGGCTCTGAGCACTTATTTTCTATATTTACCCTTCCAATGCACTTTGCCCAATAAGGCTTTTCTGTGGTCAAGGAAAGTCACCTATTTTTACTTTGATCTTAAGCAACCCTGTACTCTCTCTAGGTCTTTCAAGAGAGCATGAGGGTGGCAAATCTCTCTCTCCTCCACCTCCACACCTCTCCTGTCAGCATTTCAATCTGCACTGTAATATCCACTTTCACCCCAAAACGGAAGCAGCAATAACTTCTCATCCCTCTTTCAATCCCTCCCCATATCTGGAACAGCCTTCACATTTAACAATGAAATTGCCATTTTGTTTGCTTTTTCAATAAAACTCCATGTTCTTCTAATGCTAAAACCCTTTGTCTTTTATTTGGAAAAAGGAAATGCATTTAATCAAGTGCATATTTTAAAAATACCAAAAGCTGACTGTGGGTTTGGAAAGTTAGAGGCTTGTGAGAATAAATTGCATTGAGGCCTCTGGCAACTTCCCATCTTGACTAGCACAGCGGTCTGCTCTCCTTAGTGACCTTCTTCAATCCACTGATGCCAACACCCATCCATGTGAAAACTCAGCTGTTGCCAAGACTATCTTTCTTGCCCGACTTTTTGCTTCCCTTGCCCTTGAGTCTGTCCAAATCTATCTCAATCAGCATGCAAGGCAGGGTTTCCCTTCACAGCCATGCATGACTCAGCCTACTGTACTTCTGTGTCCTTGCTTGCTTCTGCTCTGTTAGTCATACCAGTCTCATTTGCCCACTTGTCCAATTCTGGCACAAATTACTCCAAATCTTTCAGTTCTGATGACATGACGTCTCAGAGTTTCCCCTAAGCGTCTTTGCAAAACTAATCCCCTTGCCACATTCTTATACACAATAAAGATTCTGTTCACCTGTCATGTTTATATGAAAGGACTTGACTGATTTTAGTCTCATTTGGGAGATCTAAATATTTTAAGAAAGTTCATTCCATGAAAGCTCTTATATTATCAAGCTTATAATTGGAGTTGTGCCAAAAGTTTCTTCAATCTTTTTCCAGTGACTTTAATTCAATTTCATAGAAAAGAAACCCAGAGAAAGAGACTGCCAGTGTGGCATGGTGGTTAGAATACTGGACTGGGGACCTAGGAAATCTGGGTTCTAGTCCTCATGAAGTCATGGAGCAACTTTGGGCCACTCCAATGGAGAGGGTCTATGTAAGCTGGCTTGGGTTCCTCATGTAAGGAAAAAAGGCAAGATAGAAATTCAATATAAATGTTTTCAAAAAGCAATTCAATGCTGAAGTTATTTTGGAGAAATTCTTATGGGTTGGGTTTAGATTTTCTTGTGCCTACTTTACTTCCCACACTTCAACTGAAACCCAGAGGAAGAGATGATCCTTCTTGTAAGGTCTTTTCAGATCAGGAATTACAAGTAGCCTAGACAACCAGCAATGATTAGACACCCCACAAAAATATTTTTAAACACTGTGAGGATGCAGCAGAACAATGGAAGCCTTCTTCATGGGAGAAGAAAACTCTCATCTATCCCTTGTAGTGAGACACCATATCCCCATCCTGATCCCTAGATTGCAGGGGATGCAAAATGGGGGGGGGGGTGGCCTGTAAACTGTTCAGCATAAATCCCCAAAAACCATTATTAAAGAGGGAGAAAGGCAGGAGGGGGATAGTGGGGGAACTATACTATAACCCCTCCAGTGGTGAACCTTATCTGCAAGAAAATGTTGCGGCTTTCTCCTCCCCCAGGAAGAACTGTCCCTCATAAATGGGGCAGTTAATTTTGAGAGGCCACTTGCACACATTTACTTATGCCTCATTTCACATCATGTTAGTATCATGGACCATCCACTTCATTAAGAATAAAATAATTTTACACTGATGAGTTAGATCAGCCTTCTGCAACATGGTGCCCTCCACATCCATTAGACAACAGATCCCATAATTCCCAGCCACTGTGGCCAGTGGGAATTATGGAACTTGCAGTCTAATGTGTGTGGGAAACAACAGACTGGGGAAGGCTGTATTAGATCAAGGTCCATCCAGTCCAATTTTCCTGTTTTAATTGTGACCAGTCAGAAGTCTATGGTATTTTACAAGCAGGGTATGACCCTGAGGGTCATCCTGTGCTTCCATTATCAAAACTGAGGCAATACACAGAGGTTTTGTTTGGCTGACATCATTAATTGCCATCAATAAACTTAAACCATGAAGAATTTTTAAAACAACCACACCAGCCACCAGGAGGGAGAGTTTTGCATTGCTCATTATTATAAGAAGATGCTTCAAAGGCCACAGGCTGGCCTTTGTGATTATTTCATCCAATTATTTCAGGGCATTGAATGAAGTGACCCCCCCACCCTGCTCCCACTCCCAACCTCCCACCAGCAACATAAGTTTAAATTGAGTTTTAATCCATTTTAATACTTTAGAGCAGGGGGCCCTCCAGATTTTGTTAGACTGCAACTCCATTAATTATATTGGCTAGGGCTGATGGGAGTTGCAGTCCAATGACTTATGGAAGGACATGCTTTCCCCATTCCTCCTATAAAAGCTGTCAGAAAAGGTCTATACAACAGTCAAATTCAGTAAGTATGTACAATAAGTAACAATAAGCAAAACAAAGCATGACAATAATTTAAACATCTATTCCACATGTACCAGTAACAATTCTTTTAAAACAATATAAAACCAGGCAATATATTCAGCAATTAAAATGGTGAGAGAATAAAACGGTTTTAACCTAGTGCTGAATTGTATATAGAGCTGGCATATCTCCCTGGTGAGCTGGTTCCATAATTGGGGTGCCACAGCTGAGAAGGCCCTTCCCCCTTTTAACTTCCTATAAAGGTGGCTCACAGAGAAGGACTCTAAGCATAGAATGTGAATAGAGTGTTGTTCTGAGGGTAAAATGGATTTATGTAAGCTGCCCTGAGTTCCTTACAAAAGAGATAAAAAAGACAGGATATAAAGGCATTATCATCATCATACATTTGGAAATAAATGACACTGCCAAGTGGTGCTTTGAAGAAATCATATCAGACTTTGAAGCTTTAGGGAAGAAAGTCAAGAACTTTGAAGCCCAGATAATTTTCTCTTCAGTCCTTCCAATTCTTGGAAGAGGAATAGACAGGGAAAGAAAAATATTCCAAGTGAATGCCTGGCTACAAAGGTGGTGCTGACATGAGAGATTTGGATTCTCAGACCACAGACTACACTTCCTGGAAAACAGATTGCTGGCAAGGGATGGTTGCACCTTACAAGGACTGGAAAGAAAGCCCAACATGAAGAAGATTATCAGGAGGACTTTAAACTGAATCCTACAGGGGAGGGAGAAGTATCCTAGGTGTAACAACCAAGAAAGGCTTATGTGCCTCAACAGAGAGAGCACCTCTAACAGTGCTCAATAATAATCTTCTAAAAAAAGTAGGATGACAGAGTATAAAGCATGTGGTCTTCAATGTTTATACATGAATGCCTGGGATATGTGAAACAAACAGCATGAACTTCTTGATACAGGAGAGTTAAAATGACCTGATAGGTATAACTGAAACTTGTGGGAATGACTCCCATGATTGGAATTCAGCAATTGAAGGATATAACCTGTTCAAGGACAGAAGGAACAGAAAGGGAGGCAGAGTTGCACTATATGTTAAAGATTCATATGTCTGCACAGAAATTTCAAGGAGGCATGATGTTGTTATTATGGTGGGGCTTCAATTTCCCTGATACCTGTGGGGGAAACAAATTCTGCCAAACACAGCCCTTCCAAGAGATTCCTAACATGTTGCTGATAACTTTCTCCTACAGAAAGTGGAGGAAGGAACAAGAGGAACAGCTGTCCCTGACTTGATACTAACCAACAGGGGACAAAGTAGCAGCTATGGGAAATGGGAGTGACCATGGCATACTTGAATTCTTGATTCTAAAGGAAGCAAAAGCCAAATGTAGCCAAACATGTACCCTGGATTTCAAGAAAATCTTTATTTTAATAAACTCAGAACAACAATGATTAAAGTCCCATGGCAAGTGATTCTAATGAGAAAATGAGTCTGAGTGGGAATTTAAAAAAAAAATTGAAAAGCAGAATTACGAACAATTCCAACAAGGAAAAGGGGTAGAAGACAACAGCAAAAGCACATGCGGCTTCACAGAAAACAGAAAAACAAAAAAGGATATGCATGGGACATGGAAGGAAGGTCAGGCTACAAAGGAACAATACAGACAGGTAGCCTGGAAGAGCAGAGAAAGAGTCAGGAAGGCTAAAGCTAGGAATGAATTGAGGCTAGTGAGGGATGCTAAAAGCAACAAAAAAGCCTTCTTCAGTTATGTCCAAAAGGAAAGACACAGGAAAGAAATGGGGATTCAGCTGCTGACTATGAACGGCAAAATGGAATAGATTACAAAGAAAAGACAGAAGTGCTCAATTCCTACTTTGGCCCAGTCTTCTCCCAAAAGATGTATGACCTTCCTGATGAAAGGGGAGTACAAACTGAAGGAACAGGATGGCAGCTCAAGATTGATAGGCAAATGTTCAGTTTGGTTGAATGAGTTCAAATCTCAAAGGCCTAATGTACTGCATCCTAGAATCATAAAGGAACTGGTAGAAGAACTCTAAGAACCACTGCCTACCACTGAGAAATCATGGAGGGCAGGGGAAGTGTCAGATGACTGGAGAAGGATTAATCTTGTCCATATCTGCAAGAAAGAAAGAAAGAAAGAAAGAAAGAAAGAAAGAAAGAAAGAAAGAAAGAAAAAGATGAACCTGGATGTCAATCTGACATCAATTCCTGGAAAAATTCTGGAACAAATTATAAAGCAGTCAGTCTGCAGACACTTTGAAAACAATGCAGTTATTACTAGATATCAACATGGATTTCTCAAGAACAAATCCTGCCAGACTATTCTGATTTCATTTTTGATTGAGTAACCTCCCTAATGGACTGTTGGAATGCTGTGGACATAATCTATCTTGACTTTAGCAAAGCTTTTGATAAAGCGCCCCATGATCTCCTGTTTAGCAAACTAGCAAAAAGTGGGTTAGATGGAACAACAATCAGGTAGTTCTACAGTTGCCTACAGAATCGGACTCAAAGAGTGCTCATCAATAGCACCTTCTCAAACTGGGGAGAGGTAACAAGTGGGGTATTGCAGGGTTAAGTCCTGGACCCAGTGCTTTTCAAGACTGTTATTGTATGAGGAAGTACATGGAATGATTATTAAATTTGCTGATGACACAGTACTGGATGGAATAGCTAATACCCTGGAAGACAAAAGAAGATTCAAGGTGATCTAAATAGGTTTGTTTATTTATTTATTTATTTATTAAAACATTTTTATGCCGCCCCATTCGCCGAAGCCTCGGGGCGGCTTACAACAAAAAATTAAAATAACATTTTAAAATATGTACAATAAAATACATATATATAATATAAAACATACACTATAAAAGGTTGGGGTGCTGGGCTGAAAAAAAAGCAGAATGAAATTTAGAAGGGACAAAGTTTGAAATGTGGGTTGTCATGCTGTCTGAATCCAGCTGTGCTAACAAATTATGGCTTGCTAACCAAGAACAACACATGACGAGAACTCATGTTGCTGGGTTGTCAACTGTGGGTTGTTAATTATAGTTCATTATCTTGGTTGAGTTCATACAACATGAGAACCCACATTTCAGCAAAAACTTTCATTCAACACATACTCAATGCTTGATGTGAGTTATTGTATTGTCTGAACCCACTGCCTGTGATGCTGGAGGTAGCCACCAATGACTCTATTACAGAAATGTTGAGGGTACTCCAGTTTGATTTGCAATATCATTTTCCTGTAATTCCAGGCAGTTTGGAATGGATATGTTTTTCCAGCCTTTGGAAGATCATCCAGCTACCAATTCAGGCTAGTTCAGCTGTGAGGAACCTTTGGCAAAATCTGGCCTCAGTCCAGTTCTCCAGGATTCTGCAGATGATCCTACCCTTATATCCTTTCCCCAAGTATCATGAGTTCAGTGCACCCCCCTTTCTAAATAGCTGAAATGCCCTTCCTATGAGTTACTGTGGGTTAAGAATTTTAAGCTAAATGATGGTGGCATTTTTTGTGGTTTGCCCCCAGTCCTTTCCCCTTTGTCCTCCATCCATTACTGGAGTGCAGTTCTCAAGGGCTTCTGCAAAGCTGAATCTAGTCTTTGGGATGAAAAAAGTTCAACACTCTTTCTCCAGCTGATCATAGACTTTGGATGGGTGAGGAGAGATCCATTATATATCTATTGAACAGACACAAAAATCCTTTGAATGTTTAGGAGTGGCTTTTTGGGAAGCACAATAATAGGAGACTTCCCTTGTTCATGACAAATACACCATCCTTCCCTAGAATATGAATAGAAAATCATTTTGTGAAGAAATGTTTTTTATTTATGAAACAGGTCAGACTTGCAGATGGTTGCCTTCTGTCTTTTCCTTTTCTACAGTCATACTGCCTTAATTACTACAGTAGACAAAGAAGGAAAAGCAGGCCACAACTTTGAGAATGAATGCCTCAGTCCCTTCAGTCAAAAGGAACATGCAGAACGAAAGAAACAAACATATGAGCCCTGCCCTACAATGTTGGTTAGGTGACAGCTCTCCATACAAAAAAATGCAATATGAGTAAGGAAGACCATTTCATGACAAACTGGAGGAGCAGTAATAGTAACGGAGGCTCCTAAAATATGGAATGTTCTCTCCCAGAAAATAATAGAAAAAAACAAACCAATATATAGCTGGACATAAATAAAAGGAACTGCTATTATTGTTATATCAAGGAACGGAACATTTGGCTGGATTTCCTGTTCCTTGGAAAGCAGGAGCTGGGAGTGCTGAGTGGGAGGGAGTAGTTTGCATTGCTCCTTAATACCAGAGGAAGCTTTGAAGGCCACTGGTTACAGCTGCCTGGCCTTTGGGGTTCTTTGATCTAGTGATTTCAGAACACTGAAATAAGCATCATGATGATTAGACAAGGCAGGCAGAGCAAATGTTGTTATTCAAGTTGTATGGATAGGCTGTAGTAAGCCTTAGCAATGTTGTGGCCATGAAGTGAATCCGGCTGGAGTAATAGGTAAAGAACTGGATGTGAACCTGAAAAATGAATGCTCAAATGTCACAGGATTTGCCACCAAGTCAACTTATTCTGGGCTGATATTTAAGTTGCTCCCATCTTCTTAATGGCCTTTTCATGCATTGCAAAATTGTCATTGAAAACTGCTTCCACAACATGGGGTTAATGCAAGTGCTGTTATGTCATGGATATTCACATGCCATTATGACTTTTCATTACAAATTGTAGGCTAAACAATAAGATGTTAACCCATGTCCAAACTGAGTCCAGCAATTAGCCCACCAACAAACCATGGGTTAGCCACTGTTTAGTAAATATCAGTTTTGGTTTGCATGACACACTTACTGGAAGTAGCTCAAAGTCAGAATGTGTTTTCATGAATAATTCATGAATATGATTGAATAACCCACAACATGCCAATCAGGTTGAAGTTAAATGGCTTTTTATGTGCTTTTGGGGTGCTTGCTGATGTCAACAAGCTGGTGAAAAGAAGAAGTAGATTTTGAAGCTGGAGCTCTCGTGATTGTGTGTGAGAGACATACCAAAGAGCAGCAGGAGATAGCATGATTGCAGTCTTATGCAGTTATGTAGGAATAATCACCACTGAACACAGTGGTACTTCTGTTTACATAAAACACCGACCTTTAACAAAAGATCTTCAGTCAGCTTCACTACAATCTTTAGCTTTTAATTAAAAATGGAACCATTCTTGCATAGAAGTGCTATTACTTTGTCTTCTAGAGTGAAGTACCATTCAGCAAATAAATTATTGTGCATTTCCTTAGTTATTTCCGCTATTCTCTCACATCTTTTATGCTAATCACAAAAATAGGAAAACTTGAAAGTCTTGCCATTACCTCATTCAATTGACTTAGCAGTCCACGTGTCAACCTGATACTCCAGCAGATGACATCAACACTGCTCCTCTGAAAGTGCATTCCCTTTCCACTTGACACATAGAACAGGTTCACACAATCATGGAGAAAAATAAGGCAGTCACAAGCTGCTCAAATAGTACAATACCCTTCCTGGGTTTCACGGTAGTTTATAAACTTCTCCAACCATACCTCCAAGCCAGCTGCAATGTAGATATCAAAATCACAGTAATATATAAAAGCCCTTTTACATAGGCAGCTTAATGCCCAACACATCACAAAAGAAAACACTTGTAACCTTCCTATTTTCAGGTTGATTGTTATCCAAGAAGCCCCATGCCCTGATGCCTTCCCAATTTCATATCGCAGAAGGCTACTCTGTTATGTTAATTTCTTCCAGAAGAGCATTTCTTGCATGCCTTAAAGCCCAATAAAGCTTTTGTTTTCTGAGATATAGGTGTGCTAGAACAACTGCACAGGCCTATATTCTGACAGTGCAAAATGAGCCTTATTTGCCAGCATGTGAGATTGCAGGTTTTGCATTCTGTGGCACCATAAAATATATGCATGTGTGTTTTGCATGCATGAATATTTGAGATGCAAATCTATCTGAACTCAAAATGGGATGTACCTTTTTGAGGCATGGGAATCAAATTTGCAAGGTAGAAGAACAGATGCAAAGTGATTTTCCAGGGAATATATTTTCCTATTAAACTGTGAATGTTGGAGTAAATATACCATTTGTTCCAGTCATTGTTAACCTTTGTTTCCCAGATGTTGTTGGACTACAAATTCCATTATCTGTGGCCAACATGGCCAGTGGTTAGGGATGATGAGAACTATAGCCCAACCATATTCAAGGTTGGGAAGGTGATCTTTGTAAGGCATCAAGTATTTAATAGCTTTAAGATCTGACACACCCAACATGAAAGCAAATCTGTCAAGCTTGGTTTTCTTCAGATGCTCATTTTTTCACTTGTAAATTTATTTCATCTTGTTTCCCAATCATTTTTTTCCTTTACCCCATAAAATGTGTATGGACTTTGATGTGCATTTCCATCTCATACTCCTAAATGATGCATTTACACACACACACACACTGTTTGCACTTCTATAAATATATTTTAAAACAATTTCCAATTAATAAAATATGTTGTCAATTACAGCAGGAGTGGTGACTAGCCAGGAGCCAGCATGCTTGATTCATTCACTGCTATGCAGAGGTTGTTTAAACTCTAGGCAGCCATCATGGGCAAACCAGGCCAATAACTCACTCCCCAAAGCCACCATAAAATTCAAGATTGGAATCCAGCTCTTCTAAATTTGAATCTACCCAGTTGTGCTCATAAACACATGAAAATTCATATTAACTATAGGTAACTATAATATGTACTAATTTTCTGTACATGTTAGGTTTTCAGTGCAATGGTCAGAGCTAAGCTTGTGAGCTGCCCTGAGGCTTTGTTATGATGGGGGCGGCATAGAAATGTTTTAAATAAATAAATAAATAAATAAGCTAGTTAATAAAAAGGTAAAGGTTTCCCCTTGACGTTAAGTTCAGTCATGCCTGACTCTAGGGGGTGGTGCTCATCTCCATTTCCTGGCCAAGGGAGCCAGCGTTTGTCCGCAGACAGTCTCCGTGGTCATGTGGCCGGCTTGACTAAACACCGAAGTGCACGGAATGCTGTTACCTGCCCACCGAAGTGGTACCTTTTCATCTACTTGCATTTGCATGCTTTCGAGCTGCAAGGTTGGCAGGAGCTGGGACAGAGCAACAGGAACTCAGCCCATTGTGCAGATTCGAACCGGCGACCTTTCAGTCTACCAGCCCAGCAGCACAGCAGTTTAAGCCACTGTGCCACCTACATCCCTAAGCTAGTTAATACATCCCTAAGCTAGTTAATAGTACTATATAAAACTGTTTAGCCTTTAGTTATTACACTGAAGCCTATTCTAAATCCCTACCATTTTTCATAAACTGTACATTCCACCTTTTTCAGATAGGAGTTTCAACAAATTTACAACGGCCATCATATATTTTTTTTCCTTTCGTCTAAAAAAGAAAGTGGTTAAAATGTTGAAACAACCCTGAAACACCCCCCTCCACTAGCCCTACCACAGTAGTTCCATGGTTTGAACTGAGAATATTTATGTTAGAGGAGCCTTCTCCAACCTGGTGCCATTTAGAAGTGTTGGACTACAACTCCTATAAAGCCCAAGTAGCATGGTCTAGGATTCCAGAAAGGGTGCAGCAAAAGAAACATTTTCCATGCTTAAAAAAGTGCCTTTACAGATGTCAGTTGTGTCAGTTTGTTTTATGATATGTACTTTTAACTGCTAGGAAGCCAGAGTTAAAAAAGGAAAAACAAAGGAAGTCAAGGGACAAGCTTTTATTTGCTCCACAAACTTTACAAAGCCAACATGAAAACATCAAGCCCCAGGAGACACACATAAAACCAGCAGATTATTCCACAAAGGTCACTAGCAGTTGTGAGACTGTAACAAGTTTTACCTTGTACTCAGTTGAGGAAAATGTTATTACAACCACAAATCTATGTATGTGTTGATCCCATTGAAATCTTTGGGGCTTACTTCAGAGTAGATATCCAAGGCATTGTTCCAGAAGAGGGTCTTTCCTTCATCACTGTTCCAGTCTATCTTTGTAGCCATTAGTAGAATTTTTCATCTAAAGGCTATGTGTTTTATCCTTCTCAAAGTGGCATGATGGAGAGAAACAATGTGGTGGTTAGAATGTTGGAGTATAGATCCAGGAGATCTGGGTTCTAGTCCCCATGAAGCCAATTGGGTGGCTTTGGGCCAGTCATTCACATTCAGCTCAACTTTCCTCACGGGGCTGTTGTTATAAGGATAAACTGGAGCTATGTTGGGTTCCTCATTAGTGGGAAAAAGGCAGGATATAAATGTAATGTAACAACAACACCTAACAGATGTGCTGTGTACATGGGAACCACCACTTGCTTTGCACCATTATCTGATGAACCTTAATCAAAAGTATGACTTTCAACTTTGAGGTCTGACACTCCATGCTTTTGTGCAACTAGCTGGTCCACAGGGGTGTAAATGGGAAACAGGTTGATGATCTCTCTTGACAGTGACTGAGCAATTTAGCTGGCAGCAGATCTTCCTCCCAGAATGAACACCAAACCAAATATTTCGGGAATCACCTCCCCCTCAACACTAAAGTGGATATTAGAGGTGATAGCAGTTGTTAAGAAAATAGGAATGTGGCAAACAGCCTACCTTGCAGGATGTTGGGCTCAGTACATACTGGTTTCCAGCTGCCCTGCTTTTCAGCCTCCTCATTTCACAGGATAGCCTAAGGATCCTAGACTCTTCTGCATGTTCAACTCACTCCTGCTCAAGTTTGAGCACTTTGGTTGAAGGTTGTTCTACCCAACAGAGTTGAGGGCCTCAGGTTGCCTCAGTCAGGAGTGTGGGGGGGGGGGACTCTGTATAATTCACAGGACATGGGTCTCCACACTCTGTCTTGTGTGGTGAGCCATCCAGAAAGTGCCCATAATCTTTTCTGTGAGTCTGTTTGGACATCACAACAAACCACTGTGGGTTAATTTACCTGTAGATGCTGTTGTGTTTCGTTGGGTTGTGTGAACGGAAGCATGGCTTGCCTGAGGATTAGACAAACTTTACATAACTATAAAACAAGCTGACAGCATTATCTACAAAATTAACCATGTTTAACCATCAAACCACCCCTGCCATCAAGGTTTGCATGATATGCAAGCCATGGCAAACTGAGGGGACATATACAAAAACGGTGCCCGAGGGGGCCCAGTAGGATGCAATAGGATGCAAGTAAATCAAACCATAATAAGCTGTCATGTTGCATGAACCAGATCAATGTCATTTTCTTTACTGGCCTCTATTTGTGGAAAGGTGTGCCCTAGTCAGTTTATGCAGGATTTTTATTTTCTCCCCAAACCATTTTACTGAGTTGTATGTCACTGGAAGCTTGGGATGAGGCCACGGGAGTATTTGAGTGCCTCTTTACTTGGCTGTTAGATAAGTTGCTACTTAGCAGCCCCAGCTGTCTGGTCTCAGGGGAGCTGCCTTGAGGCATGGGATTTTGAACATCTGTCAACTACATCAGCAGGCCAAATGCAAAATCAGTGCTTTGAGACACTGTAGGAATTCCTGACATTCCCTCTGGGATTTGGATCCATAAACCAATGAATGGATTACAATGACACATAAATATAGAACATTCATGGCTGGCATGTAATCCTGCTTTATTATTGCTCCTTCCATGTAAGTGTAAATAGGTATTTTCCTCAGACCCACACACTGGTACTTAGAGATTACTGTAACATGATAGTTCAAAACTGAATCTGCCTTGGTCGCCCTGTATGACGACCTGTGCAGGGAGAGAGACGGGGAGTGTGTCCCTGTTGGTTCTCCTGGACCTCTCAGCGGCTTTCGATACCATCGGCCATGGTATCCTTCTGGATAGGCTAGCGGAATTGGGGGTTGGAGGCACTGCCTTGCAGTGGTTGCACTCCTATCTCAATGGCTGGTTCCAGAAGGTGGTGCTGGGGGACTATGGCTCTGTGCCATGGCAGCTGTGCCATGGAGTACCGCAGGGGTCCATTTTGTCCCCTTTGCTATTTAACATCTACATGAAACCTCTGGGAGAGGTCATTAGGAGGTGTGGGCTGCGGAATCATCAGTACACTAATGATACCCAGCTCTACCACTCATTTTTTATCAATCCAGGTGAGGCAGTGGCTGTACTGAACCGGTGCCTGGCTGAGGTAATGGGCTGGATGAGGGCCAATAAACTAAAGCTCAATCCAGACAAGATGGAGGTCCTGTTGGTTGGTGGATCGGGCTTTGGGGAAGGGGACCTTGACCTTGTCCTGAATGAGGTTGCACTCCCCCTGAAGGACAAGGTCCGCAGCAATTCAGAGCTTTCGCTGGAAGCTCAAGTAACAGCAGTGGCGAGGAGCGCTTTCTTTCAGCTTTGGCTGATTCACCAGCTGCGTCCCTACCTGGAGAACGACTGCCTGGTGACAGTGACTCACACACTGGTAACTTCCCGACTAGACTTCTGTAATGTGCTCTACGTGGGGCTGCCCTTGAAGACGGTCCGGATACTTCAATTGGTGCAAAACAGAGCTGCAGGTTGCTGATGGGGACTGGGAGTTGTGCTCACATAAGCTAACTCCGTCAGCCTCACTGGCTCCCGATTGAAATCCAGGCCCAATTCAAGGTGTTGGTTATCACCTATAAAGCCCTTAACGGCTTGGGTCCTGGTTACCTAAAGGAGCACTTGCGTCCATATGTGCCCTCCCGCCCCTTGAGATCGGCAGCAGAGGCCCTTCTCTGGGAGCCTTTTGTGAAGGACATTAGGAGGGTGAGTACCCGGAGGAGGGCTTTCTCTGTGATGGCACTCAATCTATGGAATGCGCTTCCCAGAGAGGTCTGCCTGGTGCCGTCATTATTTGCTTTTCGGCGCCAGGCCAAGACCTTTTTATATAAACGTCATTTTAATTGTTAATATTATTTATTGATTTTATATCTTCGGCCAGGACGTCTCCAATTATATTGTTTTATATGGCTAATTGTGTATTTATTTATTTATTGTTGTGAGCCGCCCCAAGGCTTCGGCGAATGGGGCGGCATAGAAGTTTGCTAAATAAATAATAAAAAACAATAATACTTTATGAGAACATGCAAAAGAAAAAAATTTAATCTGATTCTAACAACATATAATTCATATTTCTGTTGTCTTAATCTCCTCTTGTCTTGACCATTCAGGTCTTGAATAACTTTGAATAACTTTAATAAATAACTTTGGACCAGGGTAGACCAAGGCCTCTTCCAGTGCTGATTTGATTGGGAGGCCCTGTTGCCCACTGAGGTTGTGGGGGCAGCTTCATGGTTCCCCAACCCAGGGCCTTTTAGGACCTTCCCCAACCCTAGCTGCCTAGGAGGGCCTTGGCAATTATAGGTGGCCTATAAATACATGTGTAAAAATTAATAAAACCCTAGGGTTTTTACTATAACTCCCATCAGCCAGCCAGCATGGACAGTGGTTGGCGATGATGCAAGTTATAGACTAGGATCCCTGGAAAGCACCACATTCAGGAAGGCTGTTCTAGAGCTTCTTTAGCTGTGGGTCCCATAATCGAAGCTCAAGTCTGTGGTTTTTATCCAGCTGATTCTCTTCCAGTCTTCAGTTGATCTCTTTTGAAAGACCTTTGGTGTCCTCTTATAATGCTGCTGATTGATGCTTCAGCCTGTATTGTTGTTGGTTGCAGTTAGCTCTCCATTCTCGCTGATGAATTTGTTTTATTTCTAATCTGAGTTTGTCTCTTTTATTGTATTCTCTGTTAATATATAACTTGTTCTGACAGCCGGCTGCTCAGTTAATCTAATAGGATGTTAATACCAGTATAAATAAACATATTAAAGTGTAAAGCAGGGGTCTCAAACTCGCGGCCCGTGGGCCAATTGTGGCCCATGGGATGATATTTTGTGTCCCCCACTTGATATCAAAGTTTAGTGATAGTGTGGCCTGCGCGTTTTTCTCACACGCACCTGCGTGAGTCGTTACCCTGGGCGAAATGTTCCCTCTAAGCTGCGCGCCGGGACGGGCAGGGCACAGGGGAGGGGCCCTGTGGCCTTCAAAGCACCGGCGGCGCCCGGGCCGGCCGCGGGATGAGCGGCCCACCACTACCGCGGTGAATACTTGATGCGGCCCAGCCTCACCCAGACTCTACTTCCAGCGGCCCCCAGGTAAGTTGAGTTTGAGACCCCTGGTGTAAAGGAACGTTAAAGCAGTTTGGGAACTGTAGCATAAGCTCTTTACTTGTTTCCCTGTTTAAGTTTTGTGTATTTTTTGCTTTATGTGCTCTGGTAAAGAAGAATGTGCAGACAGTGGTTACCTGTGCCTACTCTGAGCAGAGATCAAACTCTGTTTAACCATGAAGGAACCAGACTGTATGCCTGGGTCTCCCTTAAAATGAGAACTCCTCCACAGAAATCTCAAGATCATTAGGACCTGTGCTTGGAACCAAGCCATAAGCTACCTGTTAGACAGAAAGCAATGCATTTTATTCTGGTGGTCTCAAAGACGCCTCATTTATCTGGAGTCATCATTTCTTAGTATAGTGCCTAAATGCCCTTCGCCATGTTTCAGCTCAGTGGGCATTCCTGGTTATACTCAGTGGAAAGGCCTGCTGTGCTGACACATTAACATTGTACATGTACGTACCAGCAGCTCTGCCCCTGCTTGGGAGGGGAGGGGAGAGGAGATGAGACCACTTGCTGTGCTATCCTACTACATGCCCATTACCAGTGGCTGCCTCAAGGAGACTGCTGTGGTGAGAGAGGCTCCCAGCATGATCAGGCTCTTGACTCGGCACTTTTTGCCAGAGACTACCTGTTACCGTATGCCAATTTCTTGGAGCTGAAGTGCTGTCACAGGCCTGACAGTGCCTGCACCTTGTCCCCCTGCTAGAAAAAGAATTAAAAGGCTATGCTGACTTTAACTTTGGAAACTGTGGGTAGCTTCTGTCAGAATGCAGGAGAAAAGAGCAAAGATTCATGGTGCAGGGAAGCATTAACTGATAGTGTATGACCTGCAGAAGACAGGCATGATCTCCAGGAACAAGAATTTAGGGATATCCTGCTAGGCTAGTCATGGGTGTGGGCAATCAAAACCAAGTTTAAATTGTTAGTATGGTTTTTCAGTTTACTCCTAGGATTTACTAGGACTTGATTTTTTTTCCTGTTTTTCTTTGCTGTTGTTTGTTGTTAAATAAAGAAAGGTACTGTAGAAATGCCATAGACAAATATACAAACAAGCAAGGATTGTCAGAAAAATACAGGATACTATAAGTCTATGTTTTCTGTGTTAAGCAGGATAATATCCTCTTAACCCAAGAAAAGAAAAAAGAACCTCGGGCTGTTTATTTGCATATGTTAATTAATTGAAATGTATTTCCCTTTAAAATTACCTGATGCCTAACAGAAATGCAGGGATTAATGAAAAAGCCAAAATTCCAATAAAATGGTCAGATGAGATTAAATGAGATGAGATTAAATCTGTCAGAAGTGGGCAACTCTTTGTGATTTTGTAGAATAACAGCTCTTTTACAAATCAACAGGGCATCTAGTAGTATACTTCCATTTAGGCTTGGAAAATGTTGTATATTGCCTTAAAAATGTTTTATATGTAAACAGCAGATGTTGTCTGGTTAAACCAGGGGAAATCTTGCTCTCAAGACCATGGAGAAATGACTGAATAGTTTGTTCTAGTTAAATAGTGCTGGAGCACCTAATGCTTATGCAGTACTATAGTTATAAATGGCATCATTTATGATTATATCAATGAATCTGGCTACATGTTCCACTAAATGCAAGCCTGTTAGACTTCTTTAGAAGTCTAACACCTTAATCCTAGACATATTATGTGGAAGTTAGTGCCACTAATTCAGTGCTACTTTATTTATGCTTACAACATTTCAACATGCCAAAATGGTTGTACCTTGGACTTTCTCTTGGTAGATAGCATGCTGTTAAGGCATGCTTTGGTTCCTCCTGTTGGCATGACTAGAGAATGCCAGACTGCTTGTATCAATGATATATTTTACTGTTTATTCTTTTTTTCAGTTTTGAATTGTTTTATTTTTAATTGTCTTGCTGGTTTAAAATGTTGTTCACTGTCATTGGCTGAAAGGCTGAGGGAAAGTGATATAAGACACTATTCAGCAGTAGTGGTGCCTTGTTATCCTATATGTGTAACCATAGTAGTAACAGACCACACAGGATTTCCTCTGAAGTTAAATATTTAAGGAGAGCCCTGCTGGATCAGTCCAATGGCCCATGTGATCTCATACCCTTCTGCACACAGCAGCTCTACCAGGAGCCTCAAGAGAGCACAAGGACATGAGCCCTCTCTCCTGCTGGTTTCCTCCAGAAACTGGCATTTGATAGCACACTCCCTCTGAGCCATCTAGCCACTGATAGACCCACCTTTCAGGAATCTTAGACATACTTTGCACAATTGCATAAATGACAGGCAATCATGACTAATTTCAAAATACACTTGAGTTAAATTTCAGTTTCAGTGGAATTCTTGTTTCATAGTGTTATATGGTTACAGAGGTACCAGATTCACACTGTTCAGCCAGACTTCAGTCTTTCGATATATGGCCTTCATATTATGATACTGTGCTACATAAGAATAGATGAGCATGCTTCCTGGCAAGAAAACTGGGCCTGTGGCATGTCTTGACACATGATGCTGACTGAACATTATGAGAAACTTCCAATAAAAGAAGTTTGACAATGGAACAAATTAACTAGAGGATACTGGGCTGTTCCACACTGCAGATCATCAAGTAAAGTCTTGACAACTGTCTATTGGGGATGCTCTAGCTCTAGATTTCCCTAACTGACCAGGGGGTTGGAAGTTTATTATTTATTTATTATTTATTCAACTTATATTTCACTATAACTAGTCTGAAAACTCTCTAAGGCTCTCTAAGTTGATGTCATAAAGCCCACAGAACTCTAGGATTTGATGTAAGGTTCTAACAAATGGTGCCACCTGCTTGACGCACAGACCAAAACAATCAGTATATGATTTGCTGGCCAACTTATCCAGCAAGTTGGGGGATAAGGTGGAGAAAGTCCTGCAAGGGGTAACAGTACCTGCAAATCCTGATTGGGATGTACTTTTGTGCACACCCACTGAGTTCTTATACTTGCAAATACTTTTTGATTCAGTTCAGTGGTCAAAGGTGAACTTGAACCTGGTCTTCCCAGTCCCAACACAACACTCTAATCACTATAGCAGCCTGATTTTAATGCTTTAGAATTAAGTGTGCTTGTACAAATCAGAAACTCAGAACTTACTAGGACAGCCAGTTATATATCACTAAAAAGAAGAAATGTATTTCTAAAGAAGACAACAAAACAGCTCACAGATCTGCACAAAACTTGCATATGCTGATTTTTATATAGAGATGCAAATTTAGACATTATCACTGTAACAAAATATAATACATCTCATCATACTCAAGGAGACTGTGACCAGGTGAACTTTGTGCCTGTTCTTCAGTTTGCAGTTTAGGTGCTTCTAACTGCAGTGAAGTCTCTCTCCCTGCCCCCACTATTTATGGTACTTTGGATTGTATCCCTGTTAGTCCTACATAGTGCAGTACCACTGAAATTAATGAAATTTACAAGTTAGCTGTGACAAACTTAACTTCCTTTTATTTCAATGTGTCTGCTCTATGTAGGACAAACACTTGATATACCATTTTTATCTTTAAAGCAGGCATGACCTGGACAGTCCTCCAAATAGAAAAGAATTCCTTCGAATAGAGGACTTTCCTCTGACAGCCCTTGAAATAGCACACTGTTCACAATAGAACAGGACACATGGCCAAGAAAGGAGGCCACAGAATCTTGGCAGGATTAAATCTGTAGGGCCTTTTTAGGTCACTGCTGCTTTACAAGATGATTCTGGAAAGCTGCTTTAAGTTCCTGTGGCTGCAATGTGTCACCTGAAGCAATGTCCTGGCAAGAACCCTGCAGCTCTGCTCCATTTCATTTCAATTTAATACATGTCTATACTGCAGATTTTAAAGATTAAAAACTGTAAAAATACAATATTGTACAAAATAGGTGAACAATTTACAAATATATAAAAAAACATTGTGTGCATGCACACAATTTTAACAAGCAGCAAGAAAAATATTTCAAGATCTTAAACTGGTGCGGAAGGGATACCAAGGATGACATCAGTGAGGTGATCATTCTGCAACAGACAGACCATGTGTTATGAAAATCCATTTTCTACTCCAAATAAAAATGTAGACTACACATGCAGTCTGGCTGAGTTAAACAATATTTATGGTTCTGTATATGCGTCTGTTGCAAGGTGTACACAGAAACACAGAACAGAGACCAATGTAGCACCATCAATGTGCTGTAGCTAGTGTTGGATGACCGTGTAGGCAAGGGCAGTAGCATTAGATGGGTCCTTATTGCATTGTTGGTAGGGTCCAAATAATAAAACCAATGCAATGGGGTTGTTGATAATATGCAAAAGGCAGTTTGGTTCATACCTCTGATACTATGAGCTGCTGAGCATAGCAAGCATTTCAATACACCGGATGAATGTTCTTAACTGAGCTTTTCTACAGAAAGCATTACTTGTGTGCTTGTCATTCCCCACTCACCACTGTTTAGATAATGACATGATCCTCCAGTTTTCCTTTTGCTTGTAAACAGACTTTCTGTGAGGTTCTTTTAGAGCAGGGGAAATATAAAAGGAAATGAAAGCGAACACTATTTCTCCTTGTGTATTTTTGCTATTCTGTTATACCATGGTGCCACCTAGAGCTTATGTAATGGAAAAGCAGGAAAGAAGATGCTAGAAGATGCCTGGATCTGTTACATGATGAAACCAAAATTATATACAGCAGAAAGTGTCTGCTATAGCTTTACCACAGTGCAAATCAATTACTTGGATAATTGAGGAGAGAGTGTGGCACTCTAAAGAGCAACTAATTTATAAAAGCATGAGCTTTTGTTGCATCTTATGAAATTCTGGCCTGAAAAAGTCCATATTAGTTTTTGGGTTGGCACCATGAAGAGCCATTTTTTTTGCTGTAGGGTGGGGAATGTTATAAGCTAGGGTTTGTCCCCTCTTTTTCACCATCATTAAATATGGTATTTATTTATTTATAATATAGTTTCACATATGATAAGAATATAAGGAAAGCTATGCTGCAACAGACCAAAGGTCCATCTAGTCCAGCACTCTATGCACACAGTGGTAAACCAGCTGTCCACAGGATCGCTCAAGCAGGACAGGTGCAAGACTTTCTCCTGCCCAAGCTCCTCAGCAACTGGTGCATGCAGGCATGCCACCTCTGGTAAAGGAGAGAGTACAGAGCTATGAAGTAGTCCATCCCTCTTTAAAGCCATCCAAATTGGTGGCTATCAACATTTTCCATGGCAGTACTTCCTTTTATCTGTCCTATACCTCCCACCAGTCAGCTTCATAGGATGATCCTGGGTTTGAGTGCTATACTTTCTCCATACCATGCATTATTTTAAACAATTCTATACTGTCTCACTTTACTTGAAACATAGAAACATAGAAACAGGGCGAGTCAGAAGGGGCCTCCCGGGCCATCTAGTCTGACCTCCGGCACAAGCCGGCTCCGCTCACAACATGCCCACCATGTGCATGTCCATCCTATCTTTGAACACCCTCACTGATGGGACCTCAACGACCTCTCATGGAAGCCCATACCCACCCTCGGGGTCCTAACTGTCAGGAAGTGCTTCCTGGCATCTAAATGGAACCTTGGTTCCCTGAGCTTGGCTCTGTTGGAGCGCGTCCTGCCTTCCTTTGCCGGAGAGAACAGGTCTTTACCCATCTCCATGTGACATCCCCTCACATACCTGTATGTCACCAACATATCCCCTCTGAGTCTCCTCTTCTCCAGGCTGAAGAGACCCAATTCCCTCAGTCTCGCCTCATACCCCATCCCCTGCAAACCGTCCACCAACCTTGTGGCCCTATGCTGCACTGGCTCTAACCTGGCTATATCCTTTCTGTAGTAATACCTCTCTTGATCTAGAAGCCATGCTTCTGGCTATGCAACCAAGGATGGCGTTCGCCCTCTTGACTACTGCATCACACTGCAGACTCATGTTTGGCCTGCAGTCAACCAGTACCCTGAGGTCCCTTTCACAAGTGCTGCTCTCCAGCCACTTGTCCCCTAACCTGTACTTATGACACCTATTCCTATGCCCCAAAGCGCAAGACCTTGCACTTATCCACGTTGAACGCCATCCTGTTGTCTCCTGCCCACTTCCATAGTCTGTCCAGATCCTTTTGGATCTGGAGTACCTGCTGCTCAGTTGTGGCTACTGCTCCAGTTTTAGTGTCATCTGTGAATTTGATCAGCAGACTGTTCACCCCTTCTTCCATGTCATTGATGAAAAGATTAAACAGGATCAGCCCCAGGACAGAGCCCTGGGGGACCCCGCTTGTCACTGGCCACCATCCCGATGATTCCCTACTAATGGTTACACTCTGCTTTCAGTCAGTCAACCAAGCCCTAATCCACCGGACAGTGCTTTGGTGTATCCCAAAACTCCTCAGTTTCTCCACCAGGATATCCTGGGGCACTTTGTCAAAGGCCTTGCTGAAATCCAGGTAAACCACATCCACTGCATCCCCTCCATCTAGCCATCTTGAAACCTTGTCATAGAATTCCACAAGGTTTGTCTGGCAGGACCTGTTTTTGCGGAAGCCGTGTTGTGCGGCTGTCAGCCTCCCTTCCCTATTTAGCATCACTAGATCTCTCTCTATTATGAGCCTTTCCATTGTTTTTCCTACAATGGACATAAGGCTAACAGGTCTGTAATTCCCCATGACCCTTCTACTACCCTTTTTGAAAATTGGGACCACTGATGCCACCCTCCAGTCCTCTGGAACTTCACCTGTTCTCCATGAGGTCTCAAAAATGGAGGCTAGTAGGCGTTAAGAGAACCCCTGCCAACACTCTATGTACTCTCGGGTATAACCCGTCGGCCTGGTGTCTTTGTAACATCCAGTGCCCTGAGGAGCTCTTTGACTTCTAGGGGGGTGACTCTAATCTGTGCCCCTAAGTCCCCAGCCCCATCTCATCTCCTATGCAGATATCCCCTGCCCTGCTTTGGGGAGAACACAGAGGCAAAATAATCATTTAGCATCTGTGCCTGTTCCCTCAGATCAGTCACTGGATATCCTTCCTCCTTATTTAGTGGTCCCACCACTTGTCTCCCCTTCCTCTTCCTATTTTCATGCTGAAAGAAGTCCTTTTTGTTGCTCTTGATATTCTTGGCAAGTCTCAGCTTGTAATCAGCCTTACCCTTGCAAAGAATCCTTCTGCAGTGGGCCTCCTCCTCCTGGTATACCCTTTTCTCTATTTGCCCCACTACCCATTTATTTATTTATTTAGGCAACTTCTATGCCGCTCCATTCACCAAAGCCTATGGAGGTTCCTCTTTCATCTAATCCCTCTAACCACCTCCTTTCACATCCATGGCGGCACTCTCCTCCGCCTCCCCACCTTACTAACTAGAGGTATCATCAAGGCTTGCGCCTCCAAAACCTCCCTTTTGAGTGCCATCCACCCCTCCTCAACTCGCTTACCTTTCAGTAACCTTCCAGACTTTCCCCAGTCTGGCCTTCAGTTGGCCAAAGTTGGCCCTCTTGATGTCCCAGCTTCTAGTGCTCAACCGGCTGCACATCCCCAGTCCCCTGATCATAAAGCAAAGGATGGAGTGATCACTTGCATCCAGAGCTCCCCTAATCTGTACTTCATCTATCAGCTCCTCTCTATTGGTCAAGACCAAGTAAAGGATGTTTCCCCCCTTCGTCGCCTCTCGGACCCTCTGTGTGAAAAACCCTCCCTCTATAGCTTCTAGGAAGCGACGTGACCTGGCTGTCTCCGCCGAGTGGGTCTCCCAACTAATATCCGGGAGATTGAAATCTCCCGTAATTACTGTGTCTCTCCCCTGAGATAGCCTTAGAATCTGACCTGTCAGGCCATCATCTAGGGTCTCAAGTTGACCTGGAGGGCGATAACATACCCCCACTGTCAGGTCTCTTTCCCTGTCAAAACCCCTAAGTTTCACCCAGACTGCCTCTACCGAATCCCCATCTGTGCTGCATTCTATCTCACTGCATCCTATCCCTTCCCTAACATATAAAGCCATGCCCCCAACCCACTTTCCCTTCCTGTCCTTTCTAAAAAGGTGATACCCCTCTATGTTCACATTCCAGACTTGCCTTTCATCCCACCAAGTTTCTGTGATTCCCACCTGGTCATACCCTCCTATTCCCAGGAGAGTGTCAAGCTCTTCCTGCTTATTACCCATGCTCCTAGCATTGGTGCACATGCACCTCAACTCCTTCCCACCGCTCCTTTCCTTGGAGTTCCCAGCCTCCTCCTTCCTCCCATTCTCCCTGATACTTGGCCCCTCTCTGTAGGAGTCCTGTCAGTCCCTGCAGTACCTCTAAAACCCTGCTCCCAGAACCCTGATCCTCTCCCCACACTTGTCCAGTGCAGACACGTTTCTGGGAGGCCTGAACACCCCCCCCCCCAACTCAGTTTAAAGTCTTCTGGACGAAGCTCGCTAGAGCATCTCCAAAGGACATTTTCCCCATCCTCATGAGGTGAAACCCATCCCTTGCCAGAAGTCCATTGGCAAGAAACCAAGTGCTGTGGTCGAGGAACCCAAAGCGTTCCTTCTGGCACCACACCCTAAGCCAGTTGTTCACCTTGGAGACCCTCCTGCCCCTTCCTGGCCCAAATCCCCAAACCAGTAAGAACGATGAGAAGGCCACTTGGGCCTTTAGCTCCCTGAGTTTCTTCCCCAAGGCCTCGAAGTCCCTGGTGATTCCGACCACACCCTGCCTGGCCACATCCTTTGTGCCCACATGGATCACCAGGAGCGGCTGGTGACCCCTGGAGCGAACAAGATGCTCCACTTTGTCCTTCACATGCCAGATGCCCATGGTGGGTGGTCGTGCCCTGGCCCTCGCCTCTCCTGCAGCAGCCCCCTTGCTGCTTGTGGTCCCAGGCTGGGGGTCCTGCTGGTCCCCCGAGGAATCATCAGCCCCAGCCTCCCCAAGCAGAGAGAACCTGTTTCCCAGCTCCAGATTGGTACTGTGCTGGCCTCCTCCTCCTGTGGGTGACATGCCTCCATGTCTCCAGGGCTGCTCCTCCCATGGTCTCTCCCTCAACCCTCTGTCCAGAGGGGGGCTGCTCCTGGAGGGCCTGGAGAGCTCTCTCAGCCCTCAGGCACCTCACCTCCTCCTCTAGCAGGAGCACCAGCTTACACCAAGGGTAAGTGTAACCCTGCCTCTCCTGGGGGAGAAGGGCAAACATGTTGCAGGTGTCGCAGTGGACAGCAACACCCGTGACTCCTGCCAAGGCCATTTCCTGGTCTTCCTTCCTCTCGGCTGCTCCTGGCCCTCTGCTCCTCTGCCCAGCTCCTACCTTGCCTTCACCAGTTCCCTGGTCATTCAGCACTCTCCCCCAGCCTGTGCCTCTGCTGCTCTGCCAAGAGGCAAGAGCCAAAAGAGCCGTTGGCCCCGCCCATCTACTTGTCTCTTTTCTAAGCTGAACAGTTCCAGTTGTCATAGCCACTCCTCATAAGAGATCATTTTTTTTGTCCTTCTCTGTACTTTTGCCAACTCCAGTATCAGAATTGGAGCCTGGAGGGAGAGCTTAGTGATTTGACCAAAGCTTTGACTGACTGAACAGAGATGTCCCAAGTTGTACAGCTTCTGTTTGAGCAGTTTTCCAAATTTATAAAATCCCAGCATCCAATTCTGCTTATATCCGCAGTTCTGAAGCACAGCTGTAGTCCAGCACAATATTTTGTGAACATGTAATTGTAGCATCCTAGCTCGTGTCTATTTGCAGCAGCAACAGCAGAGAGCACAAAGCAACTATTATCTCTCCATCAAATGACCTTGATGCCACTTATGTGGGAAAGGAGGCAACATTAACAATTAGAAATCATTATGTGCTTATGTGTGTTTATTTATTTATTTTTAATTGATTTTTTTTCTGCACAAAAGAAGGGGATGAAACAAAACAGCACACTTTTGCTGTGCTCCTGCTGAAAAGAAACTGCCGCCATTAGATTCACTCCAGTTGTCTCACCTGACCTGAAATGAACTCCCTCCCTCAGGCTTGTAAGAAAATTCAATTAAAAGGTCCATCTGTGAGGCAGCAGCTGAAGAGGAATGACTGTGGGGAGGTCCACATTTTTCATAAAGAACAGAATTGCCCTCTCTCCTCCTTATCCCTGATTAGGATTGCCCCTTAGTTCAAAACCAGGAGCCCTTTCCAATTAACCAAAACCTGAAGCAGTAGCTTTTATCTGCTCCATTCAAATGCAGAAACATGATGGATTTGGTACATCCCTATAAATGTCATGGGGAGAAAGGAGGACAGAGGAGGAGAACTGAATGCTGGCAGGACCCAATTAAGAGGCTGATGCAATGGGATTAATAGCTACTAATATGCAAAAGGCTCTGTTGGAGGAAAAGAGGGGGCACTGGGGGGAAAGCACCAGAAGGGTAGCTACAGTACGTGCTGGGCTTCAACAACAGCAACTAGGAAAGAAAGATGATAGATGGGAGAGAGCTAGTGGTAATATAACTGCTGTGTGCAAGGCTTGTGCAATCTCATGTCTTGCTGTGATGGATTGGAATCTTGGCAGATAGAGCAACCCAGAATCTGGCACATATTTTTGCATATAGGACATCATGTGGCATTCTTGTTAGAGGAATGCTAGACTACTGGTATTGGCTAGTCATGGGGACCATTAAGGGTACCTATTACATATCACTGAAAAAGAAAGGAACACATCATCCCACAAAAAGGGGCCAAAAGAAGGCACAGATGTGAAAAGAATTTGCATGTGTGGGCTTATAAATATTGGTGTACATCTAGAAATAATTCATTTCATTTAAATAGTTATACAATATGTTCATGTGCTGCACAGTTTGCTGTCCTGGTGCAATATCAAGCCCCCTGCTCTCCATTGTTGGGGGGTTTTATCTTTCAACTGGAATTGAACTAGACAGTAGGATGAATGACCACCCAGGACCTATAGGTGGAAAATTGCTGCTATCTGTCAGCTAGCTAGTTAAATGTCCCTAAATGTCCGTCAGCTCCACTGGCTCCTGACTGAAGTCCGGGCCCAATTCAGGGTGTTGGTTATGACCTATAAAGCCCTAAACAGCTTGGGACCTGGATATCTAAAGGAGCGCTTGTGTCCATATATGCCCTTCCGCCCCTTGAGATCAGCAACAGATGCCCTTCTCCGGGAACCCTCTGTGAATATTAGGAGGGTGAGTACCTGGAGGAGGGCTTTCTCTGCGGAGGCACCCCATCTATGGAATGCGCTCCCCAGAGAGGTCCGCCTGGCGCCGTCGTTATTTGTTTTTTGGCGCCAGGCTAAGACCTTTTTATTTAAAACTTATTTTAATTGTTAAATTATTTGAATTAATAGGATTTTAAATTTTTAGCCGAGATGCACCGGGGACTTTTAAACAATTTTTGTTAATTGTTATATTGTTATTATTTATGTATTTATGTACTTTGTATCCTGTTGTGAGCCACCCTGAGGCTTTGTTGCGATGGGGGCGGCATAAAAATGTTTTAAATAAATAAATGGGTAGAGATCTATATCTTTGCAATGGTAAAACAGAAAGATAAGTCCTGATTCACATATTTGTTATATGTGCACAACTTCAGCATGCAGGGATAATATGACACCTCTTCATGCCAATAGTTATGACACTGCAGACTGGGCAGACATCCGACATCCCTGTTTGCCCAGCTGAGGTGGGAACAGCATCATCTGCCTCCTCCCCCACTTGACTGGCCTTCTTGCACTACTAAGTCATACCTCACTGCTCCCTTTAAGGGCCTCTTTGTGTATTTCCTTTCCTGCTCAGGGATCATGAGATTAGTAAGCTCTGAATACCAAGCACTTGAGGACTTCATGGAAGATCCTCTACCTTCTATATTCTCCAATGTTAAGTGTTGAAGAAATGGGATGATGGGGGTAGGAGTACATTCCCTTATGCTGACAGATACCTCTTATCTATTTGCAAAGTAGGGGAGTGGGGCTTTCAGTGGAATGGGGATGATCAGCAACCCCATGGGGGCTTCATTTAACACTCCATATTCACTGATCATGAAGGCCAAATCCCAACGGATTTGCAAGAGGTGGTGTCCAGCTATTCTTGGAATTATCATTTCACAGATAGTGACTGGATCCAGTTAAAAAGCAATAACCCTCACTTGGGGGTTGATTGAAATGGGATGTTTTGAAATGTGGATTATTATACCATCTGAACACAAGTATGGTTTGCTAACCATGAACAATCCATGAAGAAAACCCATGATTTTGTTGTTGGGTTGTGAACTGTGTGCTCAGTGACAATCCATACTCAACTCATACCCAATGTATGAGTTATCTTGTTGCCTGAACCCAGCCAGTGCTTTTTAAATTTGGAATCAGTTCACATATTTATTTGCTGATAATTAACATGCAGATGCACTATGAGGTGCCAAACTGCACATTCCTGAGACTTCTCACACATTACTTCTGTGCATCTTGCTATACTATCCACAGTATACATACTGCAATGGTATGTGTGTCTGCAGCCATTTCTTTGCTGCATTCCTACAAGTTCCTGTAGAGTATGGTTAAGAAAATGTAACCTCATGAACACAAACCACATTCTTCTGTTTGCTAAATACAAAATAGTCACCTTAATTCCAGGGTTTGCCATAGTGTTGGAGCTATCTAGGAGCAACAGGAGTAGGATGAGACCTCCTGCAAAGAAATGACATTATCAGCAAGGCAGTAAACCTGTACAAACAGTAAACCCTGTATCACCTCAGACTGTTGATGGTAATTACATGATAATGCACACCTGTACTAATAAAAAGACCAGAACAAACATTATGGATATTGACAGAAGCAAGAATGAGTTAGCACTCTTCTCCTGACTTCAACTTTTTATGCAGGAGATTTGAGGGGGAAGGTAATATTTGTTTTTCAGTGCCAGGCTAAGACCTTTTTATTTAAAACTTATTTTAATTGTTAATTTATTGGTATTTATAGGATATTAAATCTTTAAGCTGAGATGCGCCGGGTTTTAATATTTTTGTCATATAATTGTTATATTTGTATATTTTGGTTGTGAGCCACCCTGAGGCTTTGTTGCAATGGGGGTGGCATAAAAATGGTTTAAATAAATAAATAAATGCTGGGGTTCAAGGTGATTCAGTCTTCCTTATAGGTCTGAGTATTCATTCCTGCCATTGGTAAGGAGACTCTGACAGTAAAAAGTAACGATTTACATGACACAGCAAAAGATGGAGTGGGGGGCAAATTCAGTCAAAAGCCTGAGTAAACAAGTAGGTCTTTAACAGGCACTGAAAACTTGCAAGACTTGGCGCCATCTATATATGAGATGGGGAGGGGATTCTACAGTCAGGATACCTATACGGAGAATGGCCTCTGTCAGCTTGCCATGTATCAAATCCAGGTAAATCTCACTTTGAATACTGCTGGTCCATTTGTTCTTGCTCTTAATAACAAAGATATAATGCACAAGTGGGCATTCAGGCTGAAAATATTTTCCCACCTGTCTGTGTGGTAGGCAAGTTTAATCACATGTGTAGTTCCATTGTTATTGTAACATTTGGAGCTGTTAGGGTAGCTATCATTTCATATTCACTTTCAGGACATTTGTATCAGGCAGGGAGAAGAGCAAAGCAAAGCAAATGCTTGTTAACCTACGAGTCAATATTTTTACATGCTGTGTAAATAATAAATGACCTAAGAAGACACTAAGAAGTGGACATCTCATCAGTCCTTACCTCTTAGTTCTCATACAACACACTTCAGCTTACTTTTCTGTAGATAAAACTGGACTTTTATCTTGCAGTCATTAACATTCTTATTCTGACATATGCAGAGTCCATGGATAGTTTATTTATTGACATTTTCACGACAGATGATCAATATCTTTCAAAATATCTTGCTCACAGTGTTCTCCTTGTTGTCTGTCACAGTGACTTGTGATGGAGTGGAATGGAACAAAATGACAGATTCCAGTAAAAATGAAACAATGTGATGCTTTTTGTAAGGTGCTTTTCGTTAGGTGCTTTCAGCCAATTTATGGCCACAAAGCTCATGGTATACATTTAAAACTTATACATCAAGGGAGTCTAAAAGAGAGCCAGTAAGATATGGTGAACAAAGAGCTGACTGGTGACCATGGTGGCTTAGCTTCAAATTTCTCCTCAACCATGAAGCACAATGGGATGACTTTGCATCAGTCACCTTCAGTCATTCTAACCTACCTCACAAGGTTGCTGTCAGGGTAAAAGAAAAGGGTGGGCCATGCATGTCATCCTGACCTTTGTCACTTTGATCAATGTTTACTCAGAAATAAGTTCAGTGAGACTTATTCCCAGGCAAGTGAGTACAAGTTTGTTGACTTCATGTTTTTCCCTGCTAAGTACATGCAATTAAGAACATAAATCTGTTACTGTATATTAAATCTTCGTGCAACTCCTATATTTTATTTTGGCTTTTTTATACTGTCACTTTAAAGGTTTTAGCCAATTGTATTGTATTGTGTTATGTTGTATTTTATGGTTTTAAATGTTGTAAACTGGCCAGAGAGTTTCATCTATTGGATAGTTTAAAAATGTAATAAATATATAAGAGCCAAAGGCCTATTTCATCCAGCATTCTGCTCCTGCAACAGCTAACAAATGGCTTTTAAGAAGTCTAAAGACAGGACTTGGGTACAATAGTATCCCCTTCTCAGGTGGAAAGCTCTCCCGCCCCTTGAGATCAGCAACAGATGCCCTTCTCCGGGAACCCTCTGTGAATGATATTAGGAGGGTGAGTACCTGGAGGAGGGCTTTCTCTGCGGTGGCGCCCCATCTATGGAATGCGCTCCCCAGAGAGGTCCACCTGGCGCTGTCATTATTTGTTTTTCGGCGCCAGGCTAAGACCTTTTTATTTAAAACTTATTTTAATTGCTAAATTATTGTATTTATTAGGATTTTAAAATTAGCCGACAATGCACCGAGGGTTTTAAATGTTTTTTTCTTTTAAATTGTTATATTGTTATTGTATGTTTTTTTGTACTTTTTGTGAGCCGCCCCAAGGGTTTGTTGCAATGGGGGCGGCATAGAAATGTTTTAAATAAATAAATAAATAAATAAATAAATAAATAAATATTTTCCCTGACACTGGAGGGCTCCTTATCTACATGATAACTCATACCTCATGTAAAAGCCATACCCTGCCGCTCCAACCCATGCTAATGCTCTGCCATTTTAAGAACATGCCCCCACCCCGCACCATTTTGGACAGCGTATGCCGCTTCTGCCCAGGGCCAGAGCGAACACAGTTGTTATCATTTAAACAAACAGAAGCAAAGGGCCATTCCCAAATCTGGTAATAGAACACCATTCCCAAATCTGGTGCATTTCAGATGTGGTCGGGCTATGAATATGGGAAGCTACCTTATACCAAAACAGCTACTTGGTCCATCTAGCTCAGTACTGTCGACACTGAGTGGCAGCAGTGGCTCTCCAGTGTTTCAGGCAGGTTTGCTTCCTAGACCTTCCTGGCGATTCCAAAGGTTGAACCTGCAACCCTCTGCGTTCAAAGCATGTGGAGTACTGCTGAGCTATGGTTCCTCCCAAACTATAGCTCTCGGCTTCCTCCAACCAGACAGGGGAGAGATTCTGCATGAAGCCCTCTCCTTTCCTCAAGTGGTCTCTTGTGAGGATAAGAAGAAAAGAATGCCAATAACCCCTGCCACCCTTCTATTGTCTATAAATAGCCTGAGCAGCAAATCTGTGATGGGGAGGGAAATGCCAGTATTGTAGCAGATTCAAAGGAACAGCTTGAAAGCAGCTGGAGAGTTTTGCACACACACAAAAGTGGGCAGAGCAGCTGCATAGAGCTGCACATTGGAGACATGTACAATATTAATTATCCCCATGTTTCAGAAGTGGGAACTGGAAATATTAACATTTTTAATAGAACAGAACAGGGGCAGCTAGAGACAGTAGTTCACACATTCTCATGTTGCTCCACAAGGACATGATCTGGTTCCAGGCTGGAAGACTCCAAGACCTGTCAAACTAGGAGGGTCTATGTCTGAATAAGCAAGATTTTCCAGTGTTTTATCAGGGTTTGTAAAGGATATATTCTGTATTATAAGAGGAAAAGCCACAGAGCTTCTGTTTAAAACAAAATACAATATTAAGGTGTTGCTTTACCTGCTGGCTTCATGATAAAGTAAATTTTGCCCTTTCAGCTTTTCTCCCTCTCTCTCTTCCCATGGCTTCCATCCATTAAATTGTTCTTATTTCTTAGGATTGTTCTAGTTCTAAATAGATGGTGATAATAATGTGTCAGCAAATGATTATAGTATAAGATTAATTTTACACATTCAGTGTGGTTCTGCATATTAGTAGACACTCCAGAAAATGTATATGTCCAGGCTTGTCTAAGCAGATTATTTCCTGTCATTTCTCCAATTCTATCCCCAGGGTTTCACTTGCTTCCCACACCCCCAGCAAACCTTTCACTGACCAAGGGCTGTGCCTGGATTCATGGGAACTCTCTACCTTAAGGGACCAACCCTCAAGGAATTACCACTTTCCTTTTGTTAATTTGGTCTTACCATCAGGCAAAATAAGATCACCATCTTAGGATACAGATTTGGGGTATCATGAAAGACCAGCAAATGTTTAGATATTTGATGTACTATTGTTGTTTTTTATGGCCAGGAATAGGGAAGAACGCATAAGAGATATTCTGCACCAGGTGGCAAAATAATGTAACTGGCCCAGGGTGGCACTGTGTGTGTGTGTGTGTGTGGTGGGGAGACATTTCCCATTCTGCCTTAGGAAGCAAAATATCTTTGGCCAGCCTTGCATTCTCAGTGCTTGAGTGAGATTAGGAGAGAAGAGGTTGTTTGGGCAAGGCTAAGTTTTTGCCACAAACTGTTTCTTTCTTGAACCAAGGGCCAGCCCAAGATATTTTACTATCAGAGGAAGGCACAATATGGTGGACCTGGACTCAAGAAATCCAAATTCTAGTCACCACTGAGCCATAAAGCACATTGTGTGACTTTGGGCCAGTTACTGACTCTCAACCTAAACTGTTGTGTTAGCAACATTGCTTGTTTCAGACAACATCTAAATGATATATTTTTAAAATATAAAAGGTCTCCTTTAAAAAAAAGTTGTTTCCTGCTGCTGTAGGAGCTAGAAATGGAAGTATTTCCATTTCTGATGATGCAAAATATATATCCTGCCAAATATTAAACCACTCATGGTTGCCATGTTTGCTGTTTACATAGGGCACAATCCTAGGCATGTTTAGACTGAAGAAAGTCTTACAGCTCCCAGCTGGCTGGGGCATGCTGGTAGTTGCAAGGCTTATTTCTGTCTAAACATGTCTATGATCGCATCCACATATATTCATGAATATGGAAAGCTTCCAAACAAGGGTTCCTGCCTCAATAATATATCAAAATGGAGTAAAGAACAGTGTTTTCATAAAGCCTGGCAAAACTATGTTTTTCTTTTAAAACTGTTTTAAGCATTTGCAATACAACAGAAACAAAACCAAAAAGAAAGAAGAAAGAACGAAAGAAAGAAAAGAAAAACAATAACTTGAACAGAAATTCTACATGCATGTCTTAAATTGTACACATTAGCCTAAGCAGACTGTATGTTTGAATAGATGTCCCAACAAGACAACTATGGAATCTATGTTCAAGTGCAGAGATAGTAGCAAGATGCTCAAACCATTGAATAATAAATGATGGGTGTTTATCCTTTCAAACTTGTAGTATAAGTCTCTAGGCTGTTAAGGGATCTGAGAATGCTCCTTAATGAGGCATTTTTCACATGACATAACCCATATATGACAGAGCTAGACCATTTCTTCCTAACAAGATGTTGTGGTGTCTAATACGCTCATACATCATGTTTTGCTGAATTGGTTTAAGTTTAACCATAAGTCTAAAGAAGTGATACATAGTGATCTGGTTTGCACTGAATGCCAGTTCTCATGCAGTTTAACCTATACATTGGAGGGGATGTGCAGAAGTGAGTGAGTCCAGTGCCTTCTTTGTGCTTGCTGCTTCTCCTTTGTATGAGCTTTCGTCAACAACCCAGGAATGTCCCTGGAATGCTGGGCAAAATTTAAACTTTAAAGAGTTCCCTATGATTAAATATATGAGGGAAATAGCTGTACATGCAGCTAAAAGTTTGCTTGGTAATTTAACTGTATCAGTTGCTGCTGCTTAAGTAATAATCTGTTTTTAAAACTGAGCAGTACTTTATCTTTTCAGCAGGGGTAAAGGTTTTATGGCACAGGGAACAGAAAAAAATTGGATGTGTCCACTTTGTTCCTCCACGTTTTCTTTTTTTATTTAATTAGTTTGCATTTTGCTTGCCTGTCAAAAATGCCGCACTTGTATCCATTGCTTCAGATTCTGGCTTTATTTGAGCACTGATTTCAGATTCAAAAAGCTGTTATCTCCTGTGAGCCTTCAGGGTTAAGGTGGGCTAAAAATCCTGAGAAATAAAATACTGCATTGGTATGGCTTAAGAACAATATTGGTTTAAACAGCAGACTACCTCTGTAGACTCCTTCTGGCACTTAGCTCCAGAACACAGGGGAAACATCCTTATGACTCAAAGGCTGACGTGATTGCATGCAGCCCAAAGAGGAAGTCAAACTGGAACAGACACCAGGCAGTCTCCTGTTACGGCTGTCTGCATTCCTATTGATCTGAGGGTTTAGTCTGCGTTCTGGCTTTATCATCCAGTGGCATCATGATTGCCATCTATTCTCTCTCATCCTTCTAACCTAGAAAGCACTTAAGAGGGCTGTTATCAAAAGATCCAAGGTCTTGAAAAGAAAAAAAATGAACATCATACCTGGGAAGAAAAAGCTGCCTAGCACCTATCAAGAAAGGGTTTGTTTTTCACTTCTCTCATTTAATTTAACACACCCACACTGCCTAAAAATGTAGATGATGTTTTCCCCTTTGCCAAGCATTACAGAACCATTTCTGATAGCACCTGATTATAAAGAACTTCTTATCGAGACTGGCAGCTTAAGACAGACAGCTTGCACACACATGTTCAGATTCCTACCTTGTTAACATCAGAACAGAAAGATGGACTAGCATCAGGGAAGATTTATTGTAGTGAATTATCTCCCCCTACTATGCATAGCCATGTGGATTCTTCACATTACACTTTTTGATTGTTTTGGAAATGAGAAAGTCTGTTAGTTAAATGAAGTTGATGAAAGGGATAACCCTAAAAACTCTCAGGGATTTCCTGCATTTTGTTTCAGCCCCTGCTCCTAATTTAGCTTATCACAATGTAGCAGTAAAATATGTAATTTTAAGAGTGTGTTTCTCTGCTAATATAAACTGATGATTGGTACTGACCAATTGTTACTGAATGCAGTTGACCAATAAAAACAAATATATTTAATAGGGAAAATCTCTTCACTTGAAATTTGCATTTCTCAACCTGTCAGCAATGTAAATCATATCACTATAAAATGGTTTGTATTTGCATAGTATTATTTAACATCTAATCAGGGATGTCAGGGATAGGATATTTTAGAGAGATTTCATTCATAGGCATAAGTTGGAGACTACAGGATGACACATATCATCATCATCATCATCTATCATATTTATATCCCACCTGCTTTTCTCTTGTGAGGAACCTAAGATCGCTTATATTGTTCTCCCTCTCTCCATTTTATCCTCAAAACAACCCTGCAAGGTGGTTAGGCTGGCAGTTACTGACTGGCTCAAAGTTGTCCAGTGAGTTTCAGGACTGAGTGGGGACTAGAACCTGGATATCCTGTATCCCAATCCAACACTCTAACCACTACACTACACTAGCTTTCATACAGTGTCCAGCTGTACCTGTGAAAACATTTGTAATTTTGGAAATTTGCAGTCTCATGAAAGCTTGTAGGATAGTAAATGAGAGATGAAGATCAGTTAATAAAACTATAATTGCCCCATTAATAGACCTAATCAACGCACATCATAACCCTGCCTTGGCCATCTTTCTGAACCATCACTGTTTATACATCTCAGCGACCCATATCAGGTTGGGGAGATGGCCCCTCAGGGAAAAAGGAGAAAAATAAGGAATACTTTTTCATTACTAGCAGTTGGCTGGCACATTTTAAAGTTTTACAGCCACAGCTGCTGAAAAGGAGTATTAAATCATTTCTAGACATTTTTTATTTGTGTATGCTGAAAACAGCTGAAATGCGACAAACCCCAGCAAATTATTAGGTATTTTTTGCCTGCTGAATCGCTGTGTTAGATGAAATAACCATATAGGACAGAAATGAATGAGGAAACATTATGTTTCAAAGGATGAAAACATTTCTTGACCTTGAAATCTTACAGGAATGTATGGGTAAACTTAGGTACATATGGTCTTACTTTATTTGCTTTTATCATGCAAAATTAATGTCTTCATTTGCTCAGGATCTCTTGGTTTTAAAAAAAAAAGCTTAAGGATGTCAGTGCATTGACAGAAAATGAATTTCTTTCATTACTTTTGTTACACATTGACATCTTTTATTTCCAGTGCTGTAGACTATTTTTATTTTTATAAATTACCTAGATATTTTCTCGCATGTGT
Organism: Varanus komodoensis; assembly: GCF_004798865.1. NCBI lineage: Eukaryota > Metazoa > Chordata > Lepidosauria > Squamata > Varanidae > Varanus > Varanus komodoensis. The sequence continues at coordinate 24,604,875 of NW_025335505.1, read as the reverse complement.
GATTCAAGATGAGAGGAGTGATATATTAGTGATTACGTGTAGTGTCATGCAAGCTATCATCCAGCACACTGAGAACTAGCAAGAGACATGTCTACTATATGCATTTAAGACCAGCCAGTTCAGAATTAGCTAGCAAGATTGTATCTAAGGCATTTCCTCCCCACCTCTGATTTTCACTTTGACTACAGTATTCAGGCATAGCTCCAGATATGGGAATACATTCCTGAAACTTTGTCATGTCAAACATAGTAATAGTGAACTCAATGTCTTGACTCTACCCTCAGAACAGCTCAGGCTGTTTGAGGCCTAGATAGCAGGAATGGCAGACAATACTTGATTGATTAGTTCTCTTGGCCTGACATCTCTTGATAGGATCTAAGAGCAACCTCTGTTCTATTGTGTCTCTTTCCTGCTCCAAAATAGTTTTGTTTTCATGCTCACTTTGATAGTTCAGAGTAACTTGCAAATTCCTGCTCATCTACTTCCCACTCTAAATCAGAACAACCTAGCTGTGGAGACAGTAACTTGAGAGGGCTGAGCCTCCTTTCTATAGGCATGCTGAGTTTGGAGTCCCAATTCTGACCTTGAAACAAGTTTCTGAGGTCAGAGCAGGAATGCCATCTAGACTGTGTCTAGCAGCAATCGGATTGCTCTTTAAGTGAAGGAAACCAAGGGGCAAACTTCTCTAAGCAGTCAATGGCGAAGTATGCTTAGTTGTTACAGAATGATGACTAAATGTTACAGTGTAGGAATGGAAAATGAGGGGAATAAAATGGAGTATGTTGGAAGAAGGCATAGCTGGTTTGGAACACTCAACAAGATGTACCACATTGCAACTTTTTGTTGAAGGTCTTCCTTTTTTGCTTCCCTTTTATGCTTCCCTTTTTGCTGAAGATCTCAACTTTTTGCTTCCCCTTTATGATACTCAATATCACCCATCCATGTTGCACAATGTTATGAATTTAGCAGGAGACAAGATGCAGCCTTTGTTACTCTCTCTTATGTACTTTTACAATTGTAGATAGCGATCATAGTGTAGTTTAATGGACAAGTTCAAGATTTAGACTAGAAAGCATTGCTGCTCAGAAACTAAGCTTGAACCTGTTACATTCAGCCCAACCTACTTCACAGTGCTGCTGTAAGGATGAAATGGACAAGCAAACTCCCTGTATGCTGCCCAAAAGGCCTTGGAAGGAGTTTGGCATACAACATTGTTCATGCATCTTATTTCAGTTCTGCATTCAAAGGGGAGTTAGAGGACAGTCCTCTGTCTGGAAGCTACTCGAAGGGTGGTCTAGTTTGAAGATCAAGAACCATAAGAAACTAAAGCGGGGGCCCTGAAGTTGCCCATCAACAATTAGCACCTGGATAACAAACTGAGCAGGCACACCTTATTACAGTGTTTCTTGCTATGGGGGAATAGGTTACCTTTCTACTTAACATATATTTAGAACACCAAAAACAAAAAGAAACAAAACAAAAAACCTGTGCTAGATCAGGCCAAAAGCCTATGTGTTCATTCATTAGATTCCCACAGTGGCTAACCAGATACCCATGGAAAGCCACAAGCAGATCATGAGGATAACAATACCTGCTTGTCCACATTCCCTAGAAGCTGAGGCTGAGAGGCATAACACCTCTGGTACTGCAGGTAATATATAGTCATGGTCATAACTACTAATTGAAAGCCTTATCTTCCCTGAATTAGTCTAATCTGTTTTTAAAACTGTTGTAGTTAGTGGCTATCATAAAATTGTGCATTGTGTGAAGAAGTACTTCCTTTCATCTATCCTAAAACTACCATTATTCAATTTCATTCTGGTATTATGAGAGATTTCCTTATCATTTCTCACCTCACTGTGCATAATGTTATGCATCTCTAGCAATTTATTTATTTATTTAGAGAACTTTTTATTAATTAATTAATTAATTAATTAAAACATTTTTATGCCGCCCCATTTGCCGAAGCCTCGGGATGGCTCACAATCATAAATAAATAACATAATATAAAACAATATAATTTAACAGTATAATTTAATTCGCCCTGGCCAAAGAGTAGAATAATTAAATAATATTAACAATTAAATAATGTTTGAATAAAAAGGTCTTCGCCTGGTGCTGAAAAACAAATAATGACAGCGCCAGGCGGATCTCTCTGGGAAGTGCATTCCATAGATTGGGCACCACCGCAGAGAAAGCCCTCCTCCGAGTACTTACCCTCCTAATTTCCTTCACGGAGGGTTCCCGGAGAAGGTCCTCTCCCGCTGATCTCAAGGGGCGGGTGGGCATATATGGATGTAAGCGCTCCTTCAGGTAACCAGGACCCAAGCCGTTAAGGGCTTTATAGGTCATAACCAACACCTTGAATTGGGCCCAGACTTCAATGGGAAGCCAGTGAAGCTGACGGAGAACTGGAGTCATGTGAACATAATGCATCAGCATCCTGGCAGCTCTCTTTTGAACCAATTGAAGTATCTGGACCATCTTCAAGGGCAGCCCCACGTACAGTGCATTACAGAAGTCAAGTTGGGAAGTCATCAACACATGTGTCACTGTCGCCAGGCAGTCGTTCTCCAGGTAGGGGCGCAACTGATGGATCAGCCGAAGCTGAAAGAAAGCACTCCTCGCCACCGCTGTCACCTGAGCTTCCAGTGAAAGCTCTGGGTCAAGGAGCACTCCCAAGCTATGGACCTTGTCCCTAAGAGGGAGTGCAACTCCATTCAGGACTAGGTTCAGTTCACCTTCCCCGAAGCCCGATCCACCAACCAACAGGACCTCCGTCTTGTCTGGATTGAGCTTCAGTTTATTGGCCCTCATCCAGCCCATTACCTTGGCCAGGCACCAGTTCAGCACAGCCACTGCCTCACCTGGATTGGTGGAGAATGAGAGGTAGAGGTGGGTATCATCAGCGTACTGATGATTCCGCAGCCCACACCTCCTGATGACCTCTCCCAGCGGTTTCATGTAGATGTTAAACAGCAAAGGGGACAAATGGATCCCTGTGGTACTCCATGGCACAGCTGCCATGGCGCAGAGCCATAGTCCCCCAGCACCACCTTCTGGAATCGGCCATTGAGATAGGAGCGGAACCACTGCAAAGCAGTGCCTCCGACCCCCAATTCCGCTAGCCTATCCAGAAGGATACCATGGTCGATGGTATCAAAAGCCGCTGAGAGGTCCAGGAGAACCAACAGGGACACACTCCCCCTGTCCTTCTCCCTGCACAGGTCATCGTACAGGGCGACCAAGGCAGATTCAGTACCGTACCCGGGTCTGAAGCCGCACTGAAATGGGTCCAGATAATCAGTTTCATCCAAGAGTGCTTCGAGTTGTCCCGCCACCACCTGCTCCAACACCTTGCCCAGAAACGGGATGTTGGCCACTGGTCTATAATTAGTGGCCATCTCTGGATCCAGTGACGCTTTCTTCAGGACTGGTTAGGCTACCACCTCCTTTAAAGGGGCAGGTACCCAACCCTCCCTCAGAGAAGCATTAACCACTTCCAAGATCCAGGTCCCAATCCCGTGCTTGGCATTGTTAATTAATCAAGATGGGCAAGGGTCCAATAGGCAAGTGGTGGGATGAACTCGTCTAAGCACCTTGTCCACATTATCAGGCTGCAATAACTGAAATTCATCCATTAATTTTGGACTAGACGGCGACATTGGTATCTCCCCAGAAGCCTCTGAATCACTAGTAGAGTCTAGCTCGTGACAAATCTGAGCGATTTTCCCTTTAGTCACCTTTTTTCTAAGTTAAACAGCTAGTAATTATTTCTAAATTTCCATCATTATATATGCATTACTAAATGCAGTTTTACGCAAATCTGTACCCTCTTTCATCTTCTCCTTTCGTGCTGTATTTCCTCTTTTTTGGCAACCTGTATATGGGCATCTTAGATACAAATATGATCAATAATCATCAATGGATCAAAGATTCACCACTCAACTCTACATTGGTTTCCAGCCAACAGTGCTTGATTATATATTACTGCTGTAGGATTTCACCTCTCAGAAAGCATGTACACTTCAATTGCTAAAGGGAACAGCCAATGGTGATAGGCCTAAAATTAGATCTGCCAGCTGTGTTTTGGTTTGCAGGCATAAGTATGTCTTCAGTGTCTTGGAAATAATCCTGTGCTGCTGAAGTTTACACGAAATCTGTTCTCTGAGCAGTGCAGAGAGAATGCATACTGCTCAAAAACAAAAACCATAAAACATCTTCCTCAGCTCAACCCTACAGAAGTGATTTCTGTCTTTCCTCAGTTCTGCTGCTGTCGCTACAATTGCCAGAAACTCTTTCATTCACATAATCTCAAGATCCTATGTCATGATACCATTATTTAAGCTGAAAGCAGAATGCTGCCTGTTTTTAATACTGTGTAAAGATATCAAGGACATCAAACTAAAGACTGAATGATGTTGCTGTTGGCTTCTTGCTGTTTATGTGATGGCAACTTTCTAGCAGAGGGAATTGCTGGCCTGACCTTAGCTGTGTTGCATCACCAGTACTTAGATGATCAATGTGATACTACAGTTCCCAGCCCAGTAGAGAGCAGGAGTCCGTAGGCACCAGTAGAGCCTCACTGGGTCCTACAGAGTTGCTGATTCAGGCCTGGCTCTGCACTCTAAGCTGTTCTTGGACTACCACTCTTCAGGCCACCTGTCCTGATGTAATAGCTAGTGATGAGCAAACTCCCCCTTCTCCTGTTCAATTCAGAACTGAGTTGACAGTAATGAACATCATCGGAGAATTATTAATGAAAAGAACCCTACCATATTTTGCTGCCTTTTGTATGTGTATACTGTAAATACATGTAAAGCGGCTCTTTTTGGGCGGGGGGGGGGGGAATAGAACTCTAACAAAAGAAAACAAAAAGAAAAAAAAACCCTTCTTTTAGTCCCTGGGATCAGTCATAGTAGAAATTTAATCTCTGCCCCATTGCTGTTTCTTTAATAAACATTTCCATAAAGAAGATAGAAGTTTTGGCTCTGGAGGGGGAACAGTAGGCATATAAGAAATTTGCAAGAAGTAATTAAGAGAATTAACACAAACATAAAAGAAACTTGCAAAATAATAGGCTGCTTGATCGGGTGGTCTGATTTCATGTTTAACAGTAATTAGTTAGAGTTTCAGCAAGAGGCAAGACTTAACACTGAAGAACTTTTGCACATCTGCCTACAAAGCAGCTAGTTTTGTAGTACACATAGCTTCACATTAATCAAGAATTTCAACATGAGCAAGGGGTTTAACAGTAATTAACTTTTGCACATGCATCTAAAATGCAGCTGGCTTTGACATTCACATATTTTATACTCTAAAATATACATCAATCAAAAGTTTAAACAAGAGAAAGGGGTTTAATGTGAATTTTTGAGTGTGCATATTGCTAACTTTTTTGGTGGTCTCTGATCTAGTGCATACGTAATGAAATCTAGTGAGAGTGAGTGAGCGGTGCTGTCTCTGATGAACTTATCACTTCAACTTTCACCTAACATCCTATGCTCACTCTGTTGCAGGTTGTTAACATGATATTTGAACTCAGACACCCTGGGTTGTTTAGGAGTTAAACAACCTAGAGTTGACCCAAGAACAAACCCTTAGCTTTGTTAACATGTGAACTGGCCTCTACATTTAGCCAATGGGTAGTTTCTCTTCCTTCTTGCCCCTCACTCCTCCAGCCATCTCTGGCATGTATATCAGGGGGGCTTTGCAGCAGAACCTGTCCTCTCCTCATCCTGGCCCCCTCCCTGTCCCAAATGTTGATCTTCTTTTGATCCCCAGAGTTGTCATTGTTGCTGTTGTTGTGAGTCTTAGAAATGTGCAGTTGGTGCTGTATCTTCTTAAAATTGTTGTTGGTCTTCCACAAGTGTACATGTGTTCTATGGCTAGCTGATATAGGTGGTCTTTTTTTGCTCTATTTTCTTGTCTGTTTCTACTGTCATTGGAAATCCTGAATTGAAGTAAACAACCTACAAGGAAACTGACAAGATGAGGCTGCTTATTGACTAATTTGCACATAGTTGTAGAGGTCCAGGGAAGAAATAATAGTCAGAGAAAAGAGGGACCCATTAACACAAATCACAAGCGTTAGAAATGCAGGACTGAAGCCAAGATAGTAACCGCTCCAACAAATATTTGGCAATATGATCCTCTGACTTTTAAGTGCTGAGCTGACAGATGAGGATCCTCCACATTTTCAACTCTTCCCCAAGGCTGTGAGTAGTCCAGAAAGGAGAGAAATGACCCAACCCATTTTTGTGTATCCTTTTGAGAGCATTTACTGCTGCAGTTACTGTGGTTCCATGACAATTGCAAAGCACAAACAAAAATTCCTGAAGCATTGGCTGGATGGGACCAAATGAATGGTGCCCTATTAGGGGAAGGGTGCCAGCAACCCATGTGTTGCATCCCAGTATGTCCCCCTAAGAGTTTAAAAAAAACTGTTGGGAATATTTGTGGACGTTGTTTCTGTTTTTTATTAGAAATGTGCAATTTTAATGGCTGACAACTAAATAGAGGGGAAACTTTTAGATCTGCAGTAACTATATTATTGCAGCTGCTCAAATGTCTCTTCCTTTTACTTTCTAGCCCTAAAATCTGTGCAGATTTCACCTTCGTTTTCTTTTCAGCATACATTTCCTTTCCAAAAACATTCAAATATTCTCAACAATTAAAAAAAAATCCCACACACACTCAAGAGGGTGGCAGAACAGGACAGAACAAATGGAGTACTGGCACCGGCAATATGCATAGCTCCCCCTCCCCATATGAGGCCCCATTAATTTGGACCCATGCTGGTGTATGTGTGTGTGTGTGTGTATACTGTCCAAGAAGATCATATCACCAAAAGGTAGATATTGCCCCACCTTTTTTTGCTTTTAAGCCTTTGGCATTCCCTACCCCCAGTCCATCCATTTCTTTACTATTATTTCTCCCATGGTCCTTTACAACTGCATGCAAATTAGTTTATCTGTAGCCTTTCTTTTCAATTCTCCTTTATATTACCAGCTTCCTTGATTAGCTGAAACCGACAGTAAAATTGACCAGGCAAGACTACGTATATTGAACAGTTGCATATCTGCAAAAGACCAACCCTAAAGAAATACAACTTTTTTGAGGCTCTCTTTTTTAAAAAGCCAGGGATCAAGTGATGGTCTTCCAAGGTGCTGTTTTGGTGCTGGTGCAAAAGCAGGCACCGGAGAGATTGCAAAAGCAAGTGGTATGGACTTTATTGCTGCTCTTGCTGAGTGGCTCTATAGCTGATCCTGGGATCCCATGATGGAATTGTTCTCACTGGTTTTAATAACACCACAAGCTATTATGGTTTAAACAACCTCCAAAACAAACCATGGGTTTCAGGGTGGCTTGTTGTGAAAAGCAGGCCACCCTGTGGAAAGTACAGTGGTACCTCAGCTCACGAATGCCTCAGTTCATGACCGAATTGGGCTGCGAACAAAAATTTCATAAAAAATTTGACTCAACTCGTGAACTCCGCATTGGGTGGTGACCGCAATTGCGGCCATCTCCCCCTGCCCCACAAGTGGGGAGGTGGCTGCGATCGTGCTGGGGGGTGGGGGGAGATGGCTGAGATCATGCCCGTCTTTCCTGCACGAACCGCCCATGATTGTGCCCGGCTTTCCTGCAGGAGCGCAACCGCGATCTCAGCCATCTTCCCCTCCAGCATGATCGCACCCATCTCCGCCCCGAGTGTGCCCGTATTCGTGCCATCTCTCCCCACCCCAGCTGCCCACAATCGCACCCGTCTTTCCCCCACAGCCGCCCACCCGTCTCTTCCCAGCACGCCAGGATGACGGGTGCATGCAGGGATGAGGGGTGTGATTGTGGTCATGCTGAGGGGGCAGGGAGATGGCCACACTCATGCTCAGGGCATGGGGGAGATGGCCGCGATCTTTATCTTTATCGGACTGAGCCAGTCAACAGCTGGGGCAAACCCTGGGTGGACCCCAGACCCAAAGTCAAACAGAACCTGAGACGAGACTTAGAGTCAAAACCAGCTTTATTCTAGTGCACTATAGAATAAAGGGAGACGAAAGGGGACATTCAGCCCAAAGCAGTGTCTCGAAAGTTGCACCCCAGTACATGCATTTTATACCCTAGGTAACCAATTAATTCACCTAATACACTTCTAATGCATCAATACATCAATGTATGCACCCCCTCCCATGCTGGAGAAAGAGTCCTTTCTTCTGTCAAGGACCATATCTATTTCTTATCTGCTTGAGAGTCACAGATGTCCTCCCTTCTGGGACAGTATAACTGTGGTGTTTTTACTATGCGGCCTTCCTCTGGCCAACTACTTTTGGGGCCTTCCTCTGGCCAATTACTTTTGGGTGTTTTGGGGTGCTGCAATTTGCAACACACCCATGCAGGGAAGATGGGTGTGATTGCGATCGTCACCCGATGCGGAGTTTGCAACCCGAGGAAATTTTTTTCTGAAATTTCTGTTCGCGACCTGATTTGGTCATGAACTGAGGCATTCATGAGCCAAGGTACCACTGTATGTCTGAGGTGAGGGAACCTTTTGTTGATAGGTTCATAAGTGTTTATGAGTAAAGGCTTCTCCATATCACAGAATACCAGTTCCCCAGAGTTCCATTATCCAGGGATGTCTATGTATGTATATATATTTATTTAGTGCATATATTATGACATTTAATAAGTGATAAGATGCCCACACTATTGAGTGGTTGATGGGCGTGTGCAAATAATGTGTGACAGGGACTTTAGTCAATACAGGTTCCAAGTTGGGTTACTGGAAGGCCTGCCTCTCACAGAATTAATACATTTGAGTTTGGTCTGTACTGGAGCCCTCACAGTAGTAGGGGCAGGGAGAAGAATTTCCCCTGATAAGATGATTTTTAGAATGTTACCGCTGTTACAATGCAAAAGGTGGCCTGTTTTGAATGGGTACTTAAGACTCTTAGACTTTACAAAGAATCTGTGAGAGAAATATATATTACAGAGAGAGTTTGATCAATAGAGCTGTTTTCATGTTTGGACTCTCCTTGGGGTTCTGGCTATGGAAAACTACATGGTGAGCACTTCTGCTTTAAAATGTAACAGTCCACCTCTGTTTTTATTCCCCCGCCCCCCATAGTGATATTGCAACTATGAATCTTCACTAACCATATAGAAATTTTAGTAATGTCCAAAGCCATGTTTATAGCAAGTAGCTATTTCACTGAGCCTTGCTAATGGATTTACACATGGCATGAAATCACTGATGACCCCTCCTTTTCCTTTTACTGTCTGCTAAGTGTGCCATGGGGTGGCAGCTTGCATTTAAGATACACAAACTGGCATTAAGTGCAGTCTGGGAGATTTAGATGGGTATGTAAGAGGATGACGTTTCCAGAAAAATATGACTGTGCTTTTTCTCTTGGTCTTCTGTGCATATTGTAGTCAAAGCCAGGAACAATTTACAACAGTGTGTCTCTGCTTTCCTTTGTTCATTTGCTTACTTCTCTCTGGGCTGTGTCTGTGTTCACACTCTGCCGTCTGGTTACAGCGTTTGCCAGCTTAACCAAGTATCTTGTAAGGAAATCATTTCTAATAAAGCTGGTATGGTGGGGTTTATCATTTTCTAAGTGCGGGTCAGGATTTAGTTCACTGTGTTAAACTCTCCTTGCTGCATGTGATTTTTCAAGCTTTGTCATGAACAAAAAGTTCCAAGGATGTGCGAAGCATAGCTGCTTGGTTGCCATGGAGACACTGCTAGTTAGGCTATGGAAATTCTGAAAAGGCCAGAGGATGACTGACAATACAAGGCCTTAGCGGCTGATCTGAGGAGCCAGACTGAATTAATGAGATTTTTCACAGAGAGTTATTAGTGAGACTAGCACGGTATGGCACTTAGGTCTGCTTTCGTTTTCTCAGCTGTAGTCTTGGAAAGCAGGCATGGAAATATTTAATTGCTATTTTTAAGCCCTTTAAGATTATTTTAACCTATAGCATTTAAAGGATGCAAAAGCATGTTGTTTGCTTTTTAAAACATCCTGTTACTATTACTGCTGAGTGGCTGTTGTTTCTTTTTGTTTTTTCCCTTTTTTATTAGTGACAGTGCTCTTTATCTATACAAAGATGGGAAATTCAATAGTACTTATTATATTGAGCAGTTAATTCCCACATGCTGAGAACACATTACTGTTCAAAGTAGGTTAGCTAGAGTTCCATTTAGTCTTAAATGAGTGATACTATGTCAGTGGCTTTAAATTTCCGAACACTGTATTATTTCTGACTACTAATACAAACTCTTAATTCCAGCCAGAAATAGGTGGTTCTATTGGCACTACTGTGTGTGTGTGTGTGTGTGTGTGGCTTCATTTGATTTTTCTTTCTGTATATATTAATATATGGCACACTCAAGACATTAATGAAATATGTTGAGATTGATAATAAACCCTTTAAAAAACAAAACCAAGACCACATACAAACACAAGAGTTAAAATTAGTTTTGAAGTGAGGTTTAGCCCAGTTTTGGAAGGATCATCACATATTTTTGGCCCAGCAAAGGATTCTAAAGTATAGATCATTGCCATCACTGGCATGGTGATAGGACTGGGATTACGTACCAATTGAAACTCTCCATAGGATGGGAAAATCTCCAGGCTCCCTCATCACCTGTTGGAAACTTTTTCCAAGTTATGTAGAAGCAAAAGGAGAAAAGATGAGGAAACTTTCTAAATACAAATTAACATGAATGTTTTGAGTTCTGAGATACAAACATGCTTTTCATCCCATAGCTTTTTATACCATCATGCCATTGGCCTATCTAGCATAATGCTGCCTGCTCAGCTACTGGATGTTTCATCAGTGTCTCAGAAAAGGATCTTTTTTTTACCAGCCCTGACTTTCTTTCAGTTAAAAATGATGAGCTTGAGACCTTATGCATGCCATGTTGAAAAAAAGTAGTAGCAGCAGCAATGTTGTCAGTTGGTACTGTTGTGTGTGGTGTATAGGGAAAGATTAATTGATTTTACATGTTTTAATTCTTCATACTCTGTCTCTTTGCATAGCCCCTCATACTACATCCCATGTGGTAAGTTTGGCTGACAGACAGCAATGGCCTAAGTTCACCTGGAGCAGTTATCCAATGCAACAGTATCACTAAAGTAAATTATGTTGTGCTAGTGTAAACAACCACTAGCAAAATGCTAATAGCACTTGCCAATGCAGTGGATTTTCTGAAGAAACTCATAGCATCAGCAAGCACTATTGGTATTGTACTAGAAGTTATTTAGTGTCATGTAATTTGTATCACTAGTACTTTCCTTTTGGATACTGTCCCTAGATTGCATCGTGGCTAACTAGGATTTCAACCTGGAGCCCTCTGCTCTTAATTTGATATCTTAATTTGATTAATTAATTTGACATTAATTTAACCAATGATGGGTTGGCTATTCACAGAACAACCCATGATGCATCTAAAAGAAATTCAAGATCATTATGGGTTGTCCCCCTCCTTCCCCCTCAGTCCTCCAGTCAGTACCCCAAGGCTCTCATGTCTTCTCTCCCCACCATCCCCACCATAATTGTGAGCCCCTTGTCACTTGATATGGCTTCCCCCCACCACCATTTTTGGAGAACACTTTTTTATCTAGAGCAAGTGGCATACTGAAAGGACTGTAATTGGTTCACCAACCCGTTTTTAAGTGCAGGAAAGTTGTACAATTTTTTCATTAATTTATTCTTTATCTCTTTCTTAGTCAGATTTACAAAAGTATGAAGGTATACACTTGGAGGGTGCCAGCGCCTCACCTGGAGACTGTCCTGACAGGTGTGTGCTGTCAAAATGCAACAGTAACTAGCCATGGACATTGACCCAGAGAGGTCGCAAATAATTCTTAACTATACACATCCTTGAATGCTGCGGAAAGCTAACCTGTCAAGGGAAGACAAGTGATCTTTGCTCAAGAAAGGGGGTGGTAAGTAGATCACCCCTTTTACAGTGAGATTCTCTATGTTTCACTAGTTTGTCTTTGGAGGGGGGAAACCAACCTGACTCTTCCCATACTATATATATGTGTGTGTCCCTGTTAAAATAACCCGATTAACCCTATTTTAAAAGAAAGCCTCAGTTTGGAAAGTTTGCAAAGCTCTATTCTCCTGGAGCAGCTTGCACTTTTCTGCCTTCCAGAGCTCCAAGAGGCTTGAGTATGGAAAGGGCAATAACTCTGAGAAGAGCTTGGTCCAGTCAAAAACACCTTAGAGGATCTCACTGTGAAAGGAGCAATCTACTTGCTCCTGCTTGCACATCACTCATAATTTTGCTTTCCCTCAACAGCATGTCTTTTGACAGTTGTCAAGTGAGTGCAAAGTAAAAATAGGACTTATTTGCAGCTTCTCTGAGTTCATGTCCATGGTTGGTGCCTGCTGCACTGTGAAAGCAGACAGTTCCCAGGATATTGTCAACAGAAGGTTTCTCATTTCAGATCCATTGCAAGTGTCCTTCTCTGACTAAAAATATAAAAAACACAAATATCTGTGCAAATTTCTTATGTTAATTTTTTAAGGTGGTAAACCAGTGACAAGCCCCTCCAGTGCGCCATTTGAGCACCCTGAAGAGGTTGCCACCAGCTGTTAATTCAGATATCTCAGAAGGCTTGCAGTTGTGGCAGTGGACACTAAATCAATAACAGTTGCCCCACCATACCACCTGGGGTTGGTGGCTACCATTGGCAGTGGCCTCGGTGAACTCAACAGTAATGCTGCGTGGTGGTTTACTGGTTTTGCCAAGCAGATCACTCACTGCTTCCTGAAACACCAAAACTGAGTTGGTTGCTCTGGTTTGGACAACACATCACCATATAATGAGTTCAAGCCCCAAGAACAAACCATGCATTATCAAGGTGGCTTGTTGCACTCAGACAAGCCATCCTACAGGATGCAGTCTAAGTTTGTACAACATGACAACCATGCTGGACAGGGAGTATTTTCCGAGTTGCAAGTTATTTATTATTCCTCTTTAGAAGCTAGAAAATGCAATATTAGTATAATATGGATAACATGAAAATCAAATTTTGTTTTTTTAAAGAAAGTTTAACAAACTTCATATAAAATACATTTATCCTGGACTTCTAGTATTGGGGAGGGGGTATTGTCCTAAAGTTGCATCATTAATTATTTTCAAAAAAATTGGCAATGCATTTTGTGTAATAGCTTCTATATTTAAAGTAGCTTTAGATTGTCAAATGTGTTAAATGCAGAGAGATTTGCTTTCAACTTACAACTCAGCTCTATATCTGCTGAAATCAGCAGCCTCGGCATAGCAGAATGACATGCCAGGGAATTGCTGCTACTTGCAAAAATAAAATAAAATACTTTCATCCATATGTTTCTGGGAGATGTAAAACCATAACATTGCTTCTAAGTAATCCACAACAAAAGCACATGCAGCCAGAATTCCTCAGATTCCTCTACAGTAGACTAATCCACTTAATCTCACTGTTAGCTTCTCTGGCTGGAATTTCACAGTCATTTATTTGGTGGTTTGTAAATTCTCTGATTAGTGTCGTGTGTCTCTCTCTGTGTGTCTGCATGCTCTATTCTCTTTGTTTTCCATCCCCACCAAAACAACTTTCCCAAAATGGCAAGTATGTTTTCAGCTTTTACATGTTTTGAACACTAGTTCTATTTCACTTTCTATATTTTGCCAGCTCTTCCAACAAATTATCTTGCAACACTGCTGTATTCCTACTCCCAGCATTAATAAGAGTTCTAAGAGGAAAAAAAACCCTAAACTGTCAGTTTCCATTATCTCTCAAAGAAGGAAAAGAATTCTGATCAAAATATTTGGAAGTAATTTTCTTTTTCTTTTGTATTAACATATAATAAATATGAGAGAAAAATGTGGATAATGGGGCTATTGTCTTAAAATGATACATTAAAATGATATGTAAAGTGTTCAATACTGCAGTGTGAATGGTATAAATTACTTCATAGATGTAAAAAATAATGAGAAAATTGGGATATTGAACATATTTCATAGGTAAATGTTTCAGTGTGTGATGCCCTTGTGCTTCTGATCTATGAACAAATATTATCCTCCATGATTATCATGTTTTCTGCCTACAGAATAAGCTAAAACTTGTATCAGTTCTATATAGTTTGGGCTATCATGACTTCCCCCAAACAAATCTAGAAATTATAAATTGGTGAGGAAATTGTTCAAAAGTTTGTCAGAGTGAATTTATTATAAGCCGCAGATACATTAACACATATTGTTCCAGAAGCAGTAAGTAGAAAATAGGCCAAGGAGAGTCTATAGGAAACAAATTGCTTAGTTAAACCTAAAGCATATTTCATTCTAGATATTAGAAGGAAAAATGGAAAGCTCTTTTTAGTCCTCAACTAACCCTTTCCTTCTTGAGCCTGAATTCCTGATCACCTGCACCCCGCTGAGCCTCCCAAAGCAAAACAAGTTAAATTTGATCCTATTTCTAGTTCTCTCAGAGCTGTTCAAGGGGCAGTTTTGCACATTACAAAAAGGCAGAACTGTGGAAAATCCTGGCTTATAGCTTGTGTGCTAGGTGGAAGAGCATCCTGCCTAATCTGATCTGCTTGGTTAGAAACATAGAAACATAGAAACAGAGCGAGTCAGAAGGGGTCTCCCAGGCCATCTAGTCTGACCTCCGGCACCAGCCGGCTCCGCTCACAACATGCCCACCAAGTGCATGTCCAGCTTATCTTTGAACACCCTCACCGATGGGGCCTCAATGACCTCTTGTGGAAGCCCATTCCACACCCTCAGGGTCCTAACTGTCAGGAAGTGCTTCCTGGCATCCAAATGGAACCTTGACTTCCTGAGCTTGGCTCCATTGGAGCGCATCCTGCCTTCCTCTGCAGGGGAGAACAGGTCTCTGCCCAGGTTCCTCTCAACAGCAGGTGTGGCTAAGCTAGCCAGAAAGCAAAAATTTAGTGATATGTCTCTGGTTTCTCCTGGTTACTCATGCTCCTAACAGGTAGTCTGAAGCCAGCATTCATTGTAGGTTTCTGATTACTGTCAGACAAATCACAAGCACCCATTTAAAAGTAATGCTAAGCTTAATTCCTGGTTAATTTATCCACTCCTGCTGGTGGGAAGAGCCAAGTGGGAGTGACTGGGCAGCTTGTAACAACATGCTGCCTGTGACTGATAAACCAGAGTTGGGTGGTGACAGGAAAACAGTGCCTACACAACCTGTGTTCAGGGGTTGTAGATTGTGCATTACCAATCCAGCTTCTGTTGAAACGTTAATCCCCCCTGCATGGCCCTACATTTCTGCCCTTATATATGTTGTAGGCATAAACATTTCCAAGTTAGATAAGTTCTTACTGAAAACCACATCCTTTCATTTGACCCTGTAAGGAATGTTGTTGCATTGACTCCCGTGTTTTGTTCATTTGATTTCAGGCTAAAAGAAATCTCTTTGATTATTTGTCAAAACTCGTGCCCATTTAACTTTGTGTGAAGTGTGACAAAATGTTACTTTGATAAACCACACATAAAAGCACATGCTCACTCACTTGCAGGTTTTAGGGTAACCATAGACAACAGTTTCAATTAATGAAACTTGAAACTGAAGCAAGAATTGAGACTCAGTCAATAAATTCACCAACAAGTGACTGAAAATATAGGAAAATAAACCAACAAGCAGCCTTCAGAAAAAAAGCATCTAGGAATGGGAGCAAAAGAACTTTCAGTCTTCTGCTCAGAAGTGCAAATAATACGTATCTTTATCCAAAACAGTTTCAAGCAAAGGACTATTCTGTATGTTTATCAAAGGGGAACTCACTCATTATTCCACAATGAGTAGAACAGTATGATGTGCACTTTATTTCATTTGTGCTTTACATAAGAATAGCCATTTGATATCATTTAAGAGTCAGAGTTTAGAGCAAGGTATATTGAGCATTAGCTACAATGACAAAAAACCTGTACCCAAACCAGCAAATTATACAATCTTTTGGCAAAAGTCAAGCTCTCAGCACCAGATTGTTTTGAATGTGAGAATTGTATTTTACCATTCTGAAAATAATTTCTAGTTCCTGTATAGTAAATGAATCTGAACTCCCAGACTGAAGGAGTACTAGGTTAAATATCAGATGTGAATCATATATATATTCCAAGTAATCTAAGTTTCAGAGACATTTCCTTGACCTCACTGCACTTTTCTGAGTTGTGAGAACTTCCAGAGCTTTGTGCTTACCAGGGTTAGTTCTCTTAGGAGGCTTATCAGTGGTATCTAACATTTTTGTGTAGATCAAGCATTTTGTGCTTGGTAAATCAGAAGGCATGTTGATAGCAAAGGAAAAATAAAAGGGTTGGCAACCTTAACAACAACAATAGAAAGCTTGCATTTCATGCAGGAACAGAGATGATTCCAAATTAAAAGTCCAATATCCATTATATTGTCTTTTAAAGACAAATATGAGAAGGAACAACTCGCTGGAGAAGACCCTGATGCTGGGAATGATTGACGGCAAAAGGAAAAAGGAACGACAGAGGATGAGGTGGCTAGATGGAGTCACTAGGGCAGTGAGTGTGAGCTTGGGTGGACTCTGAGGGATGGTGGAGGACAGGAGAGCCTGGAGGAGTGTTGTCCATGGGGTCGTGATGGGTTAGGCATGACTTTGCAACTAACAACAACAATATTTACTGTATATACTGGCATATAAGGGGACTTGCATATAAAATGAGGTCAATGTCTTGGGCTGTTTTTCTGGTGTTTGTCTTATGTCAGGGATATAAGATAACCCCCAATTTTTGTTTTGTTATTTTTGGTTTCAAGGGTCATCTTATATACCAACATATATGGTAATAACATGTGGAACAAGAAACCTGGAGGTATATTTCAGAAAAATACCTGTATATATCAGCATATAAGGTGACTCACATATAAGACAAGGTCAATATTTTGAGCTGTTTATGTCAGGTGTATAAGATGACCCCAACATTTGCTTTGCTATTTTTAGGTTCAAGGATTGTTTTATACACTGGTATATATGGTACACATATAATTGATCAGGCAAACATGGAGCCACTGTACATTTCTATCATTATAATTCCTATATTTATGTTATAATTTATTCTTCCCTCTTATTTAGTCTTCAGTTTACTGTTCATTCTTCCTTTTGAAGGCAGACACAGATAACAGCAAACCATGTCCAGCCTCGGAGAAGAATCATCCATCACCTCTGTTCTTGAACAAGTTCAACTGGAAAGATATTTTTCTGAAGATGATAGAAGATTGGCAGGAACTTTACAAAACATACTGGCCAATGAACCAGGTTGTCAGACAAAGGGAGGCAAGGGGAGATGCTGCAACTTATAGATGCTATTAGCCTTACATAGAACTAGTAGTATATAGATTTTGATCATCCAGGCCTGCCAATTTGAATACTTTTGAGCATTAACTATAATCATAATCAACTATCATCATCATATGGCAGCCTTTCCCACCCTGGTACCCTCCTGGTGCATTTATTATTATTTATTTATTTGCTGCTTCTCATCTGAAATAAATTCTTGAAGTGGTTTACAAAAGAATAAAAAAGCAAGCAAACAAAAACAATGTACTGGTGTACTTATACAAACAAAATAACATTATGAGGCTGATACAAAGATAGCTCAAGGCTTGAGGAAAGGCAAAGTAAACTGATATATTGTCAATACATTTCTAAACATGTCAGTGTTGAGGCCTGATAGATCTCAGAGGGGAAATCATTCCATTGTATGGTGGGTGCTAGTACCCCTCCAGTGAACCGTAGCAGAAACAGCTGCTAGACTCATTGCTGCCTGTCTCTGGCCTGGCATGGGGAAGGATTTCAGTGAAGTCTGGAATATATGCTGCAAATTGAATGGAGTATGATCCAGCCAAAGTTAAGCACTTTTTCATCCCAGTGATTTCTATGGGAGAGTGGTGCAGGAATGTAATCCATTGAACAGTGCGGAGTAAGACATGTGAAATACAGAGAAGGGGGCATTAAGGAATTTCTTTAGATTGCATTGTAAATTTTGTCAGAACCTAATGTCAAAAAACAGGCTATAGATCAAACAAGTAAGTATGCCTAAGGCTGCAATTCTATGCATACTTAAGCAGTAAGACCATAAGAACTCAGTGAATCTTACTTCCAGGTAGCCTTACATATGATCTATATCTTACACTGAAATCAGTGAGACCTAGAAGTTATTTAAATTTGGTTGGATTACGCAGATACTTTGTACCAAGCCTAATTCCACACAGATTGAGAGAAGGCAGAATTAAGTGATTATAGAAACTAAAAGTATCTTTCAAAATTTAATATTTTGTTTTGCCCATATTCCCTATTCTATTGGGTGGCCTGCAAATAAATATATATGGTAGCACTAGTTTTTTTAGATCTTGTATAAAGTAGCATCCCCTTCATGGATCACTGCCTTGCCATGGTGAAGGGGCTTGTGTAGCTCAATGAAACTATGAGCTATGCTGTGCAGGGCCACCCAAGATGGTCAGGTCATAGCAGAGAGCTCTGACAAAAGGTGATCCACTGGAGAAGGAAATGGCAATCCCCTCCAGTATCCTTGCCATGAAAACCCCATGGACAGTACCAAAAGGCAAAAAGAAATGCTGCCGGAAGATGGGCCCCTCAGGTTGGAAGGTGTCCAATGTGCTTGGGAGGAAAGCTATGGCAAATCTAGACAGCATACTAAAAAGCAGAGACATCACCCTGCCAATAAAAGTGTGTATAGTCAAGGCTATGGTTTTCCCAGTTGTGATATATAGCTGTGAAAGTTGAACCATAAAGAAGGCTGAGCGCCAAAGAATTGAGGCCTTTGAATTGTGGTGCTGGAGAAGACTCCTGCAAGTCCCTTGGCCTGCAAGGTGATCAAACCAGTCAGTCCTAGAGGAGATCAACCCTGACTGCTCTTTAGAAGGCCAGATCCTGAAGATGAAACTCAAATACTTTAGCCACCTAATGAGAAGGAAGGACTCACTGGAGAAGACCCTAATGCTGGGAACAACAGATGGCAAAAGAAGAAGGGGACAGCAGAGGATGAGATGGCTAGATGGAGTCACTGAAGCAGTCAGTGTGAGCTTAGGTAAGCTCTGCGGGGTGGTGGAGGACAGGAGAGCCTGGAGAAATGTTGTCCATGGAGTCCTGATGGGTTGGAGACGACTTCATGACTAACATAACATAATAAGTAGCATTACCATCTATGAACTTAGATGTCAGAAGCAAAAATCATAGTTCACTCTGGGAAGATGATAAATTCTGTAATAACAGGGCCTTCCTCCTGGGCTTGGCCATCTATCATGTAAATATTTTAGAGTCTGAGTTCAGACTCTGGCTGCTGGAGAGATTTGCTGTCCCAGTTTGGGCTGCTGTCCCAAACTGATGCAATGCTTTTTGTGACTGGGACATTTATTACATACACTACATTAGATACTTGGTATGTATACTGGCAATCAGACTCTGAAAAGTTTAGGAGTGTTTCGTTCATTCTCTTCTGTTCTGTACAGTCGATGACATCTGAGGTGTACAATCTATGCTCTGCACAATCTATGACATCATCTATCAATGGAAGAGTATGTGTGTGAGAGAACACACATGCACTTGTGCCTTCCCTCCCTCCATTCTTTTATTTTCCTTTCCCCCTTCTTACTCCCCATTTCTGTTAGCAGTTTGTCAAACTGTCTTGCCTTTATCGCATCTTACACACATTTTGCAACCAAAGCACAGGGTGATTGATGTGCTGCTAACTACTCCTCCTCCTCCTCCTACTACAACTACTACTTTGTATTTCATTTCTCTTTTCTCAAACTCTCCAAAACTAGCATTTCTTTGGAGATTGGTGGTACAAGTTGGTGGTGGAAATGTAGAAACATAGAAACAGAGGGAGTCAGAAGGGGCATCCTGGCTCATCTAGTCTGACTCCCGGCTCTAGCTGGCTCCACTCATGACATGCCTACTATGTGCATGTCTAGCCTATCCTTGAACACCCTCACTGATGGGGTCTCAACCACCCTCCATTCCATACACTTCAGGTTCTGTCAGGAAGTACTTCCTGACATCCAAATTGAACCTTGGTTCCCTGAGCTTTGCTCCGTTGGAGCGCGTCCTGCCCTTTTCTGCAGGGGAGAACAGGTCTCTACCCACCTCTGTGTGACACCCCCTCACATACCTGTATGTTGCCAACATATCCCCTCAGACTCTCCTCCAGGCTGAAAAGACCCAGTTCCCTCAGTCTCGCCTCATACCCCATCCCCTGCAATCTGGCCACCATCTTGTGGCCCTACGCAGCACTGACTCTAACCTGGCTATATCCTTCGTCTAATGAGGGGCTCAGAACTGAACACAATACTCCAGTTGCTGGTGCACCAGAGTTGTATAGAGTGGTAGTAATATCTCTCTAAATGTAGAAGTCACGCTTCTCGCTATGCAACCAAGGGTGGCATTCACCCTCTTGACCACCGCATCACACTGCTGACTCATGTTTAGCCTGCAGTCAACCAGTATCCTGAGATCCCTTTCACAAGTGCTGCTCTCCAGCCACTTGTCACCTAATGTGTACTTATGACACCCATTTCTATGGCCCAAGTGCAAAACCTTGCACTTATCCACATTGAACACCATCCTGTTGTCTCCTGCCCACTTCCATAGTATGTCCAGATACTTTTGCATCTGGAGTACCTACTCCTCAGTTGTAGCCACTGACCCTGTTTTAGTATCATCTGTGAATTTAATCAGCAGAGTGTTCACCCTTTCTTCCATGTCATTGATGAAAAGATTGAACAGGATCGGCCCCAGGACAGAGCCCTGGGAAACCCCGCTTGTCACTGGCCACCATCCTGATGATTTCCCACTAATGGTTACCCTCTGCTTTCAGTCAGTCAACCATGCCCTACTCCATCGGACAGTGCATTGGTATATCTCAAAATTCCTCAATTTCTCCACCAGGATATCCTGGGGCACTTTGTCAAAGGCCTTGCTGAAATCCAGGTAAACCACATCCACTGTGTCCCCTCCGTCTAGCCACCTTGAAACCTTGTCATAGAATTCCACAAGGTTTGTCTGGCAGGACCTGTTTTTGCGGAAGCCGTGTTGTGTGGCCGCCAGCCTCCCTTCCCTATCTAGCATCACTAGATCTCTCGCTATTATGAGCCTTTCCATTGTTTTTCCTACAATGGACATAAGGCTAACTGGTCTGTAATTCTCCATGTCCCTTCTACTACCCTTTTTGAAAATTGGGACCATTGACGCCACCCTCCAGTCCTCCGGGATTTCACCCGTTCTCCACAAGGCCTCAAAAATGGAGGCCAGCAGATTTGAGAGAACCCCTCCCAACTCTCGGGTGTAACCTGTCAGGGCCCAGCAACTTTGTAACTTCCAGTGCCCTGAGGAGCTCCTTGACTTCTAGGGGGGTGACACTAATCTGTGCCCCTAAGTCCCCAGCCCCATCTAATCTCCTATGCGGATCTCCCCCATCCTGCTTTGGGGAGAACATAAAGGCAAAATAGTCATTTAGCATCTGTGCCTGTTCCCTCTCATCAGTCAATGGATTCCCTTCCTCCTTTTTAAGCAGTCCCACTACCTGTCTCTCTTTCTTCTTGCTATTTACATGCTGATAGAAGCCCTTTTTGTTGTTCATGTTATTCTTTGCAAGTCTCAGCTCGTAATCAGCCTTACCCTTGCGAAGAATCCTTCTGCAACGGGCCTCCTCCTCCCAGTATACCATTTTGTCTATTTGCCCAGAGCCCATTTCCTATGGAGGTTCCTCTTGCATCTAATCCCTCTTACCACCTCCTTTCGCATCCATGGTGGCACTCTCCTTCGCCTCCCCGTCTTACTAACTACAGGTATCGTCAAGGCTTATGCCTCTAAAGTCTCCCTTTTGAGTTCCATCCACCCCTTCTCAACTCCCTTGTCTTCCAGTAACCTATCCCGGGAGACTTTCCCCAGTCTGGCCTCACTTAGCCAAAGTTGGCCCTCTTGAAGTCCCAGCTTCTAGTGCTTGACCTGCTGCACGTCCCCAGTCCCCTGACCTCAAAGCAAAGGATGGAGTGATCACTTGCATCCAGAGCTCCCCTAATCTGAACCCAATCTATCAACACCTCCCTATTGGTCAAAACCAACCCCCCCCCCATCACCTCTCAGATCCTCTGCGTGAAAAACCCTCCCTCTATAAGTGACGTGACCTGGCTGTCATCGCTGAGTGAGTCTCTCAACTAATATCCAGGAGATTGAAAACTCCCATAATTACTGTGTCTCTCCCCCGAGATATCCTTAGAATCTGGTCTGTCAGGCCATCATCCAGGGTCTCAAGTTGACCTGGAGGGCAATAACATATCCCCACTGTCAGGTCCCTCTCCCTTAGTTTCACCCAGACTGCATTTACCAGATTCCCATCTGCACTGCATTCTATCTCACTGCATCCTATCCCTTCCCTGACATATAAAGCTACGCCCCACCTCTCTATCTCTTCCTGTCCTTTCTAAACAGGTGATACTCTTCTGTGTTCCAGTCTTGCCTTTCATCCCAACAAGTTTCTGTGATCCCCACCAGGTCATACCCTCCTGTCCCCAGGAGAGCTTCAAGCTCTTCCTGCTTATTACCCCTGCTCCTAGCATTGGTGTACATGCACCTCCTTCCCACAGCTTCCTTTCTTTGGGATTCCCAGCCTCCTCCTGCTTCCCTTCTTCCCTGATACCACCCCCCTCTTCGTAGGAGTCCTGTCAGCTCCTGCAGTACCTCTAACACCCTGGTCCCAGAGCCCTGATACTCTCCCTTCACTTGCCTAATCAGGACAAGCTTCTCAGGGGCCTGAACCCACCTCCTACTGGCTCAGTTGAAAGTCTGAGCATTTCCAAAGGACCTTTTCTCCATCCTCGTGAGGTGCAACCCATCCCTTGCCAGAAGTCCATTGGCAAGAAACTGGGTGCCATGGTTGAGGAACCTGAAGCATTCCTTCTGGCACTGCACCCTAAGCCAGTCATTCACTTCAGCAATTCTCCTTTCCCTGCCTGGCCCAAATCCTCGGACTGGTAAGACAGAGGAAAAGGCCACTTGGGCCTTTAGGTCCCTGAGTTTCTTTCCCAAGGCCTCAAAGTCCCTGGTGATCCTGCCCACACCCTGCCTGGCTATGTCATTCATCCCCACATGGATCCCCAGAAGCAGCTGCTGACCCCCAGAGCGAACAAGACACTCCACTCTACCCTTCACATGTTGGATGCATGCACCCAGCAGGCAAAAGACCTCCCTTGCCTCAAGGTCAGGGCAGCACTCTGCTGCCTCAGTGCCCCTCAGCAGGGAGTCCCCAACGACGATCACCTACCGTTGTCTCTTCCCAGTGGTGGTAGGCGGCTGTGCCCTGGCCTTCTCCTGCAGTGGCCTCCTGACCGCATGTGGTCCCAGGCTGGGGGTCCTGTTGGTTCCCCAAGGTCTCATCAGCCCCAGCCTCCCCAAGTGGAGAGAACCTGTTTCCCAGCTCCAGATTGGCACCAGGAGAAGGAGGAGGCCGTTCCTCCCCTGACCCCTCCCTCAACCCTCTGTCTGGAGGGGGACTGTTCCCAAGGGGACTGGAGAGCTCTCTTGGCCCTCAGATACCTCACCTCTTCCTCTAGGATGGACACAAGCTTGCACCGAGGCAAGTGTATCCCTGCCTCTCCTGATGGAGAAGGGCAAACAGGTTGCAGCTGTTGCAGCAGACAGCCACACCTGTGATTCCCATCAAGACCATCTCTTGGCCTGACATTGGGAACCCCTCAGAGGCCCTACCTTCTTTCCCTGTCTTGTTTGTCTGCACTATTCTTCATTCACCCAGTTCTTCCTGACAAAAACCCACACACACACACAGGAACAAAATAAAATTTAATTTAAAAATTAATTTTAAAAACTGCCCCCAAGGAAGGATGTCCCCGGGCAGCCCAGGAAGCAGCAATGGAATGTAGACAAGGGACACAGACAAGGGATGATTCCCTTGGCACCACGTCTGTTGGCACCACTGATGGCTGAGCACGGCCTTATAAGCCTCACAGGCTGCTGCCCCACCCCCTGCTTCCTCCTGGGCCTCTCTGGCCCCGCCTCCATTCCTTTCCACTGCTCCTATCCCCCCACTCCTCTGCCCAGCTCCTAACTTGCCTTCTCCAGTCCCCTGGCCACCCCGAGCACACTCTCCCAGCCTCTGCCTCTGCTGTTCCACTGATCTGCCAAGAGCCAAAAGAGATCTATCCATCCTGGTGTGCAGTTTCTTAAAAGTGTTATCTCAGCAAAGATAGCATAGGGCAAGGGTGGAGGGAATCATTTTGAAATAAACAAAAGATCTCTGAAGGTTTTCACCTCCTTCACCACTCCCACCTCTTTAACCTGATTAGGGCACCCATAAGAAACTCTCAAAAGCCTCTTGAACTGCTCAGCTCTTTGTAAAAGTGTGTGTCGCTCTGGAAGACCCAAGTCAGCAAAAAGCTCACCAACTTAAACTAAGTTCAAATACTGCCACAGTGACTATCATAAAACCTGTTAAAAGTTTACCACTGACCTCTGTTGATGGTAAGAATTAATCAGCAGTTGAATGTGAAACATGTCATGTGGGTGCAGACAATTGAGGCCAAACTTCCTACATTTTTATTACTGCTTTCTGTCTGAAGAGCAGTGTCTCATATACAAGAGAAGACAGGAAGGCTTGAGAAAAGGAGAGAGAGAATGAAGTAGAAATTCAGGCTCTGAATGTTATCTAATGCTGAACAGGTTTAGGTGAGAGAAAAGTCAGTGGTAATAGGAACATTTCTTTGTGTTATGATTACTACAAAGTTAAAACAGTTTAAGTTCATCTGCTATGGTCCTTCTTCCACAGAATTCCTTGCTTTTATGTTTAAGGCTCAATCCCATGCAAGTTTAGACAGAACCTCTCCCCTCAACTCATGGCTAGATGGGGAATGCTCGGAGTTGTAGGACTTTTTTGTGCCTAAATATGCATAGGATTGTAGTCTTAGCTTTCCAAATAACTACGCAGGTTTGTCTGGCAAATTCTCAAATAGTGGTTGGTTTTCACAATCCCTTGGTTGTTTCCATCCTCCTCCTCCTGCTTGCTACTGTATCCTAAATGCTTTTGCACTGTTCTACTAGTGGCATGTAGTGCAGCTGGGTTTTTGTTTTTGTTGATCACTCTTGCTTACCACCTTTGTATGCTGGAGAAACAAACAATGAATAACTTACAGCTCTGGACACACATATAACAAGAATCCCTAGTTTAAACAACCGAGAGTTCATAACCTAGCAAGAAAGCATCCTTGGTTGCACTGGTCTACAAATATTGGGAAATTATTGACCTCCAAGACAAAATGTGCTATTCTTACATATTTTAATTAGATGAATTAGAAAACAGATGATAAAGGTGCTGGTTGGCTAAAGTTTTCAAGATATTTCACAATAAAGATTTATACACAGGCAAGTATATTTGCCTACAAGGGAGGGAGGTGTCTGATGATCATGATGCCTCATAACTTCTCAACAAAGTACAGTAGAACAATGAAAATGGTACGACATGGAAGTGTATATATTTATCTTCACTTTGAGACTAAAGATTATTACCTAACTGTAATTTATTCTTTTATTGCAAGGTACATTTGTCTTGGTCAGATCTATGCATCATACAGTTACATCTGGTGGCTTGTGAAAGTGTCGTTGCTTAACATTTCCAAGGAACAGTTGAGTGATATTTTCCCTCAGAAGCCAAGATGCCTCGAAACTGTGTAAACAACACAGATAACTTCTACTACATTTATGGTGAAGTTACATTTGCATCTCAAAAGTGCAGTATGACAGCAGTGGTAAAAAAATGGCATACCACCTATATTTTGGAAGCAAAATAGGGGATCAGGACAAGAGTTGGGCCCCTCATTATTATTTCATTACATGTGCAACTTATCTGCATCATTGGCTAAACAAGAAGAAAAAGTCCATGCCTTTCACAGTCCCAATGGTGTGGAGGGAACCCACCAATCATAGTTGGAGTTTCTTGGGAACAGCAAAGCAGATGACTGTGAAAAACACATGGAAAATTTGCTTAGGTCCTATAAAGCACTTGATGCAAACATGTCACTAAAAATTCACTTCTTACACTTGCATTTAGACTATTTCCCTTTGAACTGTGGGGCAGTGAGTGATGAGCATGGGGAGAGATTCCACCAGGATATAGCAGGCATGGAGAAAAGATACCAAGGGAAATGGAGTCCGTCCATGCTTGCTGATTACTGCTGGAATCTCTCCAGGGATGATCCTAGTGCAGTTCACAAGAGAAAAGTCAAAAAGCACAGTTTAGATACCAAATAAAGATGGAACCTTGTCATTTAATCTGATGTTAGAGCTTGTCAGTTTTTCATGCAAAAAGCATGAAAATGTTACATGAAAAACCAATAAATGAATGGAAACTTAGGTTATTGGTATCAATAAAAAGATAAATGTAAAATGATTGGTGTGGCACCATTCTCATTGGTATATCACATTTTGCAGAAAAGTTATGGAGCATAATAACACATCCCCTTGTAATTTTGAATTATTTTGATGCTATTTTGTCCTGACTTTGCAACTAACAACAACAACAATTTTGTCCTGAAGCTGTATTTTGGAAACTGGAGCCAATTAATACTCAGGACTTAATTTTCCTTTATTAGTGACCCAATTCTAGTAAAATTTAGCTACTTTCATTTACAAAGCTTTCTTCTTGTAGACCAGTGTTGTTAATGGTTAACCATGTGTTGCAAACACAGTCAAGTTCACATATCATGACAAATCAAAATTCGACAAGTCACCCAAGACAGATTTCCCTAATCCCCAAGTATCTATTGTAAAAAAGTTCATATTCTGTGATGCAAGTTTGTTTTCATTTTTGTTATCTCTAAGTGCTTTTTAAACAAACATGAAAACCAATTGAAGTGTTTACTCCACTTCCAAAAAGTTCCAGCTCTTAGTTAGGGATTTAGTTTTCCTTGGAAATAGGTCACTGGACACTTATAGCATTTTCTGTGATATAAGATTTTTTAAAAAACACACACACGCGCGCGCGCTAGTCATAAGCTGAAAGTGACAGGATTAAATCTCCAATAAATTCTTCTTCACCATCAGAATTATAGGCGAACCCATGGAAGCACAGGATTTCCATCAGAGAATAAGGCAGCCCGCCAGGACTTTAAGTTTCACTTCTAGAACTTACTTTCTGTTCTATAGACCTCATTTGCTCCCTCTCTTTGTCTATTGGGTGTATTGATGGACAGAAATATGTTCCCATTGTAACATATAACTAGAATGTTACCAGCTACCAACTGTCTTTTGTCAGGTCATAAGAAGTATATTGTCTTGGGACATCAACAATAGCCCTACTTACAGAAATCTTAAGAGCCTGTGGTTAGTATCCTATTGTGCCTGGCACAGTGGGGATTTTGTACTTCTAAAAGTAATCCAAAATGAGCTAAACACTTGTTTCTCGATCAGGGCAGGGCACCTGAGCTTACAAAATGGAATCACTCTGATGTGTCCCTAGCCCGGATTTATCCAGACCTGGAGTGACAATAGAACCAATGGAAGTAGGGTGGAATATTATTTTGTGTCATTGCCTGGCACTGCTACTCCTTTCCGAGCATGCACATGGCCCAATGTGCGCTGTTATCCAATGCTCGGCTGCTGGGGCGACTTGGCTTGCATACTGACAGAGAGGGCTCTGCGTGCCCGCTGTGGCACACGTGCCATAGGTTCACCATCACTGTGATAGGCAGTCAAAAATAGTTAGCTCTCAAAATAATGTTTGGTTCAAGGACTGCCTGCTTTTTCCTGGATTGTGCCTATTAATGATACATATGAAGCACTGTTGCTAAATGCTCAAAATGTTTTATATGATATTATGGCAATAATCCACAGACACAATCCTGTACGATAGGTCAGTGCAATTATGTCCCAGTTATAGATGGTAGGATAAGGGGAATGAGATAAGCATGGCACTTCCCCGGTGACTAGGATAGTCACTTATACATTGCCAAAAGAATACATAGTCAAAAAGTAAAGGATTTGTATTCAGTGTATATAAGCTAATGTACATGCACTGTTGTTAGTCATGAAGTCATGTCTGACCCATCATGACCCCATGGACAACATTCCTCCAGGCTCTCCTGTCCGCCACCATCCCGCAGAGTCCACTTAAGCTCACACCAACTGCTTCAGTGACTCCATCCAGCCACCTCATTCTCTGCCATCCCCTTCTTCTTTTGCCATCTATTGTGCCCAGCATTAGGCTCTTCTCCAGGGAGTCCTTCCTTCTCGTTAGGTGGCCAAAGTATTTGAGTTTCATCTTCAGTATCTGGCCTTCTAAAGAGCAGTCAGGGTTGATCTCCTCTAGGACTGACTGGTTTGATCGCCTAGCAGTCCAAGGGACTCACAGGAGTCTTCTCCAGCACCACAGTTCAAAGGCCTCAGTTCTTTGGCACTCAGCCTTCCTTACACACTGATACAAATTTAAAAATAATATACTGTATTTTGATAGAAATTTCATTATCTCCTCATACTTTCACCAGGCTGCTATCCAGGTGCTGGTGATAGGAAACTTCAAGACCTCACCTCATTCCAAATACAGGACATCTTCAAACAGAGGACTGTCCTGTGTAAGCATGCAACACCAGCTTTGATTACACTACACTAGCTTTAAAATACATGACCTACAGAAGAAAAGCTGCACTGAAAGTGCCTAGCAATTTTCTTTTGTTACTGGTGTTTTATTTTATGCATAGTAAAATGTAATCTTGTCACAGGCAAACTAATGACTGACCTCTAGTCAAATCAGTCTAAACCCAGGCAAACCTTTGAATGTAAACAGATTTGTTTATACAACCTGTAAATAACTTCTGCTTAAATCCATGCTTTGGTAATTTCGTTTAGATGTGTATAAACCCTGGTTTGACCCTCCACTCTTAAAACATTTGTACCTGTGTGCCTTCCTATGAGGCAAGAATAATTTTGCTGTAATGGCACAGAATGTTGTTTTTGTGAAGTAACTTGTTCAGCAAACCTTAAGTTTAAGTTGTTCATTTTTGTTCAGACAAAAAAACCAAAAACCAAAACTGAACTGTCATGTATTTTAAAGCATAAGAACTAATATGTAAAATACAGGCTGGATCATGTGCAGGAAAAGGTGATTTTTTTAAAGATGATGTTTTCTGCTGCAGGTAGAATAGATGTTTTGGAAGCTTGGGCACAGTTTAGAGAAGTGTACCCTTTCCAAGTTCATAGTCTTGGAGAACATGGTTTTGGTGAGTTCTCATCTCCAAGTACATTCGCAGACTCCTCCTCACAACTTTTGACACTCCTTATTTGCTCACCAGTGTTCTAGACTGGAGCTGCACTGGGAGAAGAGATCAGAGAGTACAGAAATAAAGAATCCATCTCCTTGCTGTTCTTACTTGCTTAGAATGGGTAAGTGAATAGCAAGAAAGAGCAGAGGGACCAGGAGGCTCAATGGATTGGCATGGGACCCATTATTGCAATATGGATTTTGGCAAGTGTCCAACAGTGCTAGCCCAGGTACTGAGCTCCTCACATAATAACAGTGTTGCCAGATCACACCATTTCAACTGCAGGGAGTGAATCATGTAAGTGAATATTCTCCCATATTAGAACAACAACCAGGGCTTTTTTTGTCATAGAACGCACCAGAACGGCGTCCCAGCACCGTTTTTTGACGGATTTTTCCAACGGATTTTTCCAAGTGATTTTGAATCGCCCTGTCAGGCATAGCAGGTCAGCAGCAAAAATCATTAAAATAGTGCATGCGGGCTGCTTGTGTGTCCGTGCTGATTGTGAGGGCGCTGCTCGGCTTGGGACGCTGCTCGGCTTGGGATTGGTCATGTGGTCACATGCTGAGTGCTTACTGCCGGCAGCGACCGTTATGTTTATGTGCATACTCTACAGTCACTCTACAGACTGGCTACGTGCAAAAGGTAAATAATTTATTTTAAAAAAAGTTGGTGAATTGAAAATCTTTTTTTAATTTTTAATGTAAAAGTGTGACCCCAAATTTAAAAATGAAAAAAATTACTAATTACTTCTCAACCACCAGTCATGCTAATAAAAGATTACCCTAAAAAAACCCTAAATAAAAGATTAACAAGATGTGAGTTCCGGCACTCCCCCCCCCCAAAATGCACTGACAACTGTCAGCTCATAGAAAACTAAAGGTTAGCAAGAAAGACCTTAGTCTGGCTTGCTTTCTTTCTATGTGGAAAGTGCATTGAACCATCCATCCCTGTATCTTTACCCTGAAATATTATGATCTAATAGTAACTACATCACATCTAGGTACTGTTGATTGCTTTTAAAAGACTGAAGATTAATTCTTAAATTAAATAATCCTGTTTAGCAACAATACTCCTAATGGTGTAATCCAGTCTTCCACGGCCTGGCTTACCAATCTCCAGTCAATTAGTTCCACTTTTCTATATTTTTTCAGATAAGCATAGGGGGAAAAAATCTGTCATACATTCTTCAATGGAGAATTTTTCTGTTAAGCTTGGTTTCACATAATTCAGTTACCTTGTACCATCACTGAAACCACAACAGCTATAAATAATTTGACCACACATTCTTGATAGTATCTCTCAACACAAGGCGTGCCTAGAGAAAAGCAGTCGCCATATATTTGTAGATCAAGATGAGGATATCTGAGTCTTTTGGTCTTGGGGCATGTGAGGACTAAACGGTCTCTGTGTGAAGTTTATGCTTTTATGGTAGGTGAGCCTCAACACAGCTTCCTGACAGAGACTGTGGAGACATGTGCTCCTTTGAAAGTACAAACCACCTAAATGTCACCCAAAGGAAACAAATAAAACCGCTATTCAAGCAAGACTTGAGTGAAAACGTTTCAGTCAGCCACAGGAATATTTTAATGGAAAGTTCAGAATAAACTCACTGAGGCCATATTAGAAGAAACAGTGTTTTGTGTTGGCCAGTACATATGCAAATAGATTGATAAACAATACAGCAGGCAAACACCTATAGTGAGATGATGATGGTGGTGGTGGTAATGGTCATGGTATTCCAGTGCAGGAGGTCTTCTAATTGTCATGCTGCCCATGCTATACTTTAGGGTGGCAAAATACCTCAGTGGCAGAGCACATACTTTGCATATGGAAGTCCCCGGGGTTCAATCCATGGCATCTTCACTTAATATTCAGGTAATGGGAAAGGACTCCGTCCTGGCTACTGCCAGTCACAGTGGTAGACAATACTGAGCTAAATCAGCCTTCTTCAATCAGTGTCCTGCAGATGTTTTGGACTCCAGTTCCCAGCATTCTTAACTATTGGCCATGCTGGCTGGGGCTGATAGGAGCTGAAGTCCAAAATGAATGAAAAATAGCCTATTGGGGATGTCTGGGCTAGATTAATAAATAATTTGATCTGGTATTTTATTTATTTATTGCTGCATTTACAGTGGTACCTCGGCTCATGACCACCTCAGTTCATGACCAAATCAGGTCGCAAACAGAAATTCATAAAAAATTTGCCACAGGTCGCAAACTCTGCATCGAGTGATGATCATGAGCATGCCTTCCTTCCCTGCACAGGCCCAATTGCGGTTGTGCTGGGGTGGGGGAGATGGCCTCATTTGTGCTGGGGGGGGAGATGGCCACGATTGTGCCCATATTCCCTGCCCAAGCGTGCCCGCACCCGTCTCCCCTCCACGCCCCCACAATTGCGCCCACCTCCCCCCCCCCCCCCGCATGACCGCTGGGGGAGATGGCCACGATCTTTGTTCTTTGTCACTTTGCTTCAAATTTTTGTGAGTAAAAAAAATAGTTGCAGAACGGATTAATCTTATTTACATTGACCCTTATGGGGAAATTTGGCTTGGCTCACGACCAATTTGGGTCACGACCAGAGTCCTGGAATGGATTAAGTTCGTGAGCCGAGGTACCACTGTATATCCCACTATGCTTCATAGACTGCAGCAAAGCTTTTGACTGTCTGGGTCATGGGAACCCATGGAAGAGTGCTAGAGAGAGGACAGAATATGAAGAAATTGAATGTTTTTCTATAGGCAAAGGAATCAGACAAGAGTGTATTTTATCTCACTTTCTATACGCAGAATACATCATAAGGAAACCTGGATCAGTATCAGAGGAAGAAGAAATAGAAATTGCTGGAAAATACATCAATAACTTTGATATGCAGAATAGGGATATATGGGGAATCTGTTTGGGGAGTGGATTGCACAAGCAGTTTCCCTCTTTTGCACATGTGACTTGCAGCCTTTGTGCTACATGTGGTATGGAGGATTGCTGGTTGTGTAACCGGTTGCTTGTTGTATAGCCGGAGTTCTGTGAGTGTTGGTGGACTTCCACTTGGCTTGGCTTGTTTTCTAAGCAAGGGCTGAACACAAAAAGAAGTCCAAGGGACAGAGGCAGGCTAAGATTTCAGGGGGGATGATTGCAACCCTAATGCAGATAATACAATATTACTAGTAGAAAGCAGCAATGAATTGAAATGACACCTGGTGGAAGTAAAAAAAGACAGTGCAAAAATAGGACTGCAGCTAAATATTAAGAAAACAAAACTCATGACTGCAAAAGAATCACGCCATTTCATGTCAGCAATGAAGAAATCAAAATTGTGAAAGGTTTTACTTATCTTGGTTCAGTCATCAATTCAGAGGGAGACTGCAGTCAAAAAATTCTGAGAAGACTGAGGGTTGGAAAAGCAACAATGAAGGAATGAGAAAAGATCATCAAGTGTGGGGATGTTTCAAGGCCAAGGATCACTGGATACCAAGGCTGAAGATTATCCACACTACTGTATTTCTGATCACTATGTATAAGTGTGAAAGTTGGACAGTGACGAAAGCTGATGGGAGGAAAACTGATGTGTTTGGAAAATGGTGTTGGAAGAGCTTGTGATTACCCTGGATTGACAGAAAGATAAACAAGTGAGTCCCAGATAAGAAGCAAACATGACAAAATTGGAGCTGTTATACTTCGAGCACATCATGAAAAGGCAAGACTCACTGGAGAGAACAATAATGCTAGGAAAATTTAAAGGCAGAAAAAGAAGAGGAACAACAACTATGAGATGGTTCTATTCCATAAAGGAATCCACAGTCTTGAGTTTACCACAGCGAAGCAGGGCTGTCAAGGACAGAACATCTTGGAACATTCATAGGGTTGCCATAAGAGAAAGGCAACTTGTCCCTTACAGTACAATCCTATGGACATCAACTGTGAAGTAAGCCTTACCAAGATTAAGGAGAACTATTATCAGCTTTATATGTATAGCTTCAGCCTGTAATCATATTATTTGCACAGAGTACACATTCACCTGGGAGTAAGCCCCATAAATTTCAGTGGGACTAATGTTGGAATAGATATTTCAGCCTACCATACAAAACACCCCTGCTAAAACTTTGCCTCTTGAAGAACATTGCTATCCAGTGCTGCATTGTTTGGAGTCTTGAGGTGATTTTTGGTTCCAGAGACTGAGAAAGATAAATTAGACAACACTTTATTGTAGCAATTTCTACCAACAAATGATGGGAACCCTTAAGGCAAACAAAGAAAAGGCATTATCGGAAATTACTCTGGAAGGTATGACAACTTCCTTCAGTTAACACATACTTACTATTCTTCAGATCAAACAAGTCAAACAAAGTTCTCAAGCATTTCAGTTATAGGATTCCACCATTATTGTCCCCATTTTTACAGACAAATGCAATCAATTCTCACCAGTATCACTCCTACTGTGAGGTAAAAAAGAAAGCAACCATAGCACATGCTATAGAAATACATCTCTTTTTCTAATTTAAGCATGGCTGTGAATCTCTCAGCATCCAGTAACCTGAATGCAGCTTTTACATTTTTTATAGCATTGTTGCTACATTGAACTGTAGACTGCAGGAGAAGTATAGTGAATACACGATAGATTTTTCTGAAGAAACAATTATGGCTATATATTGTACCTCCCCCCCCCACCATATCTTCAACATATTTCCAACATAAGACCCCTGCTGGAACATCCCAAAAGCCTTTGTTAGGAGCAGGTGACCTTGGCCTGGGGACAAATACATCTCTCTGCTGTTCTCCAGATGGCCATGCCCCTTCTTCCAGCTCTACCACTTTTCTCCAACCACGGATTTCCTGGCTTTTGTGTGGGTCTCTAAAAGTTTGAAATGCCTCTCCTAAACTTAGTTATTGGCAGCAAGAGTTCTAAGCTACAATATGCTTGTGGATTTGGTTTTGTTTTGATCCTATTTCTTTTATCTTCAACTTCATCTACCACTAGAAGTCTCTAAAATAGAATATGGCCTTTGGGCTGAAAGAACACCCATGATGGAAAGCATTCAGAATCATGCATTTCAGGGGTTTTAATCATCTTTAAACCCTATAACAAACCAGTTTAATATTTCTTCTAATTCTTCTTTTACTGTTTATAGCAGGGGTCTCAAACGCGCCGCCCACGGGCCAATTGCCGGGACAGGTGGGGCACGGGGGAGGGGCCCTGCGGCCTTCAAAGCGCCGGCGGCGTCCGGGCCGGCCGCGGGATGAGCGGCCCACCACCACCGCGGTGGTGGAATACTTGATGCGGCCCAGCCTCACCCAGACTCTACTTCCAGCGGCCCCCAGGTAAGTTGAGTTTGAGACCCCTGGTTTATAGTAAAGTAACGCATCTTGAGGCACTTGGAAGGCTGTTCAAATGTGAAGTGCTGAGGAATGCATACAGTATGAAAGGCCTGTTGTTTGAAGGTAATGTGGAAAAGTTGCACCAATTTTGTTTGAACCTGCAAGTATATTCTAAAATGAAACAGTCATATATTTTATCATCAGTTTTTCTGCAGTTGTACCAATTTCTGTGAAAATAAATCATTTGTTTAGAGAGTGCCTCTTCTTGTACATTCATTCTAGAGAAGGCTTTACAAAAACAAGTTTGGAAACCTTGGGGAACATGTGCTGGGATCCAGTCACTGGCTAATCAGATTGGAAGAGTCTGTACTCTAATAGAATTGCACTAGGAAAACTTCATGGCATCTGGTAACATAAGAGATACTGCACAGAGCAATGGTTATTTCATTCAGTTATAATCTGGACCTTTCCAGACAAGCAGTTCATACAGAAAACCATAGCTTCTCATTTTGTTGGTGGTATACAAACCACTTACACAGCAAAGTAAATATTTCTGCTTGGGGACTATCCAGTACTCAAACACTCATATTCTATAGCTATGAAAAATACAAATCTTTAATTAATGGGGACATTACAATTTGGAGATCTATCTGGCGTTTGGTTGGATTCCTATAATGGGTGCCTGTATCACTGATGAGAGGAAACCCAACTCCTCACAAGCCTGCCTTTTTTGGAACATGAATGAAGTGATCCTTTGTCAATTCAATTCCCATATTTTGCTTTGACACTTTAGGTGGGCTGCTGTCCTGTTTTTCATGTAACAACATTGGAGTTGCCCTAATAAACATTATACATTTTATGCTTTAGAATATAGAAAACTGCCTGTTTCCCTTCCTCCCCCCCCCCCCCCCCATTCTGCAGGGTTTTTCCATTCAGTTTGCTTTTATGGGAAAAGGAGCCCCACATCTGACATGTACCAATTGGCAAATCACTCTCATTCAATACTCAAATACTGGGCCAGATCATCATTGTCTTCCTGAATTTGCAACCTCAGACTGTAAAAAGCAATAATTGAAACCTGTTAAATTCTGTAAATCCTTATTGTTTTATCATGATGCATCATATTCTGATATCCGTAATGATTTCACAATGTTTCTGTGTTTACATTATCATCCTTGCAGAATCTCATTCTTCTCCCTGCTGTGTGTATGTGACCCCCATAAAGCACTCTGTTCATGCTCTGTTCCATGTAGATAGTTTTTGTACTGCTACCCTTCAGTGCTGTTGTGTTAGGGATTTCTGTTGCTGTAAATAACACTGCTGAATGCTTGATTGTACGCTTTCACTGAAACCATCATTCCAAGCAGGTCTGGCATCCTGACACAACTATCCACCAGTTCTTTAAACTATGGAAACTTGTGACTGCACTGAAGTGAGTGCATATACTGCCTCCCAACTCTTAGCTTGCTGCCATTATGCAAAACAATCCAGGAACAATCCATGGGTTGAATCTCAGAATTGTTTCATCTTCAACAATCAAGACTGCTAGGTTTGGAGGTCAGGGCAAATAACCAAGGAATGAGGCATTCTAGGGTTATTTCCCAAAGTGGAAGCAGATAAACAGGCAGGGGGCAACATATTTTTAGACAGTTACCACTAACCCATATTTAAACAACCTATAGGAGCCAAGATGAGCAAACTGAGACATGATATTCTAACTGAGGAGAATTCTCTTTAGCAGGCTGAATATTGCCTGCCAACGGGTATGTTGAAGCAACATCTATAATTCACACTTGAAATGGAAGGGAACTACCTAAAAGTAGGGGCCCACCGAGGGTATCTTAACTAAAGCTCTCCAAAGAATTGATACTTAATGATGGATTTTGAATTTGATTGTAGTGATTAGAGAACTATATGTTTTGGATTTGTCAGAAAACATGATATTTATATGTTTAAAATGCTATAAAATCACCAAGTAACCAAGATATTTCAATTTGCAAAAGACTGATTCTTGTTTAAAATAGTATAATTAATGCATACATGTTGGAAATACCTGCAGTGTTGCTAGGCTAGACTGTCACTCTGAAGCAAATAGTAGGAAGTGGCTCCAAAAGTTTTCCTGATTAACAGGCATCCGTTCCTACTGTGACTAGGGTGATTTACTATACAATTGAAGCCATTACAAGAGAAGAGAGAAGGTGGCTGAAGCCAACCAATCTTGAGCACTACTTTGATAGGGTTTATAATTACCCAAATTTTTGAGACATGCAATACTATCTGCTGAAGGGCAACATCTGGGAGGGGAGAAAGATGTCCCAATTAAATGATTGATGAGCAACTCATGTATTAGATTACTTGCTGTGTTAATGGGATTGCAATTTTACAACTGCCACTCAAGTTAACAAATGTGTTTTGAGTACCATAAGGGATGTGGTAGGAGGGAACTCAGAACAAAGAAGAAATCTATTTTCTCAAGAGATTCAAGTTAGCAGAGCAGCATTAAGATAGGCTACAAGTTGATGACAGAACATTGCAAACTGAGGTGCTGTGTCAGATTGGGCAGCAGGGCAAGGGGAGGATGAAGTACAGGTTTTTGTGCACTGTAACTTTGGAAAAGATGGTAACTGAATGTCAGGCATGGAATTTTTCAAAGTGTTATAGCCGAACTATGTGTGGCATTAGTCACAGTTGCAGCTGAAAGTGCTTAATCTGGTTGCTTTTATTTCGTTGAAAAAGCAATAATAGGACTTTATCAAAAACATTTTCCTAATCTGGACTGGGGCTTTACATAATTTTTCTGCAGAAAATCACTTTTTGTCACTAAAAATGATCATTACTAAAAAGGTGTCTTAGACAGAGCATGGCAACCAGGTAGGACAACATTTTCAGCAAAAAGCTTGTGCAGGGCACTGATCTAGAATGGGGTACATGTTCTGGATCAAGGGCATGGAACCGCTTTGTTTACAAAAGAAAAGTGGCCAGGATAATGCCCCTTGTTTGAATATGTATGTAAAAGCAAATGTATTTTAGGAAGCAAACCTATGCACATTTAGACTGAAAAAGTCCTACAACTGCCACCATTTGCCAGTTATTCTTAAACAAGAAACAGATATGCAGGTAGCGGAGGTCTTTCATCTGAACTTCTCAGCTGTAATCCGCTTAGAGAGTCCTTTGGAATAATTAATGCAGAATATAATTTAAAGAAATAAACTGACTCATTCAGCAGAAAAGCAACAAGGACATTAGAATGGTGATAGTTGCAGACATCCATGCCAGCACATGGAAGACACCAGTGTAGTAGGAAGTATTTATCTGTTTCTCTTTAGTCTGCATTTGGGCTAACAGCTGCAGGGGTTTCACACTCTTTATCCCTACTCTAAACTTTAGGACTCTTTCCACTTTGACTTCTCTGCTGAACTATATCTGAGCATCTGCCCCAGAATGTTCTAGAATACAGAGTTCATATGGACCACTGGTCAAACCTGTTGAATCAAGCTTAATTTAATCAAGCTAAATTAGGTTAGAGCACTCCAGCACCTGCACATTGCTGAGAACATTTGTAGCAGTGTCTTTTGGAGATGCTGTTCTCTCCTCTCTGAACTTCAACTTTTCCATCTAGCTGAGTATTATCTATTCTGGCTAGCAGTGGCTCTCTAAGGTCTCTGGAAGAGTGCTTTAGCTACTTCTTCCTGATCCTTTTAGCTGGAGATCCAGCAATAGAACTTCAAGTGCTTCTACATGCACATCATGTACCTGCCACTGAGCTATGGGCCTCCCCCTTACCATTTCCTTGAGAATCCCCAAATAATCTTCAAAGAAAGCCAGATTTCCAGGAGCACCATTTCAAGACAGCTGGCCTGTAGCAAAGCGTGTTACTAGCCTGCCTCATCACATGGTGACTGTTCGAGGTGGGAGTTTTATTTCAAAACTTCTGGAAGGAAGGTTGGCATAAAGAAAAAAAATCAAGGTTGTTAAGATATTCTGTCAACCAAAAACAAACACACACATGCACAAAGGCAGCTAATATTGCAGGAAAGCGATATATGAATTAAGATTCTGAGATAGGAAGGAAGGTTGAACAGTCCTGAACATATGTCTTTATGTTTGATTTAAAGCAGAGAGAATGTGCCTTGCCTTATTAAACTTATTCTCCTCCAAATGCTGCAGCTTTTATTTTCTGCTCCAACATTTTCTGTTACAAAATGTCTACCACAAGTGCACTTTTTTCTTGGCCCCTGACAGATAACTGTCAAATACTTCATACTCTCTACAACTAGCAGAGTATTCCCTATCCCCCATTTTGCAAATATCCTTCATTGCTTGTTTGATGTTCCTGGTTTGCCATTGTCACACTTCAGAAGAACCTGTTGCTAGCAACAGCTTTTAAATTCTAACACCAACCTATTGGGAGAAACTATATTTGGAACAAGTTCTACCCTGCTTTATTCATGTTTCTTTGTGTGGAGGCTGGACAGTTTGGTGCCAATGTGTGTAACTAAAACATAATTCTTCTGCTCAAAGTTCAACAGCACCTTAAAGAAAGGACAAGAATGATATTAAAGGACAGGGACAATTAGTAATTTAGTAAGGACTATTTTTATTGCTTTAAATGCACATTAGTGTTGTGTTTTGTTCTTTTAACAGTCTGCTTTTCTGCCTATTGTACACAGAAAGGTTGCGTCAGCCTGATTTGTACATAATGGTCACATGCCTGTTATGTGCTGCCAACCCTTTGAATGTGCAAGCTCCAATTGCCTTAACTGGAGGTTATTCCATGAGTTGCTAATGTAGATACTGTAGGTTAAACAACCCACAGGTGGCCTAAGAATTAATCATAGATTAACTGTGCATTACTTTACCTATGATTAACCCATAGTGTCCAGTTAGTATGTCATGAGATAACCTTTCATCTGGCTAGTTGATGGTTATCTATTCAAAATGGAAGTGGCATGCAACCCCTGCAAGTCATGGATTAATTAACCCACAATTTTCCATTGTTACATGCAAGCTTGGTCTCTGAATTGAGAATCAAACTGCAGAGATTCCAGGAGCTTGTCTAATTAAATGCATGGAGGGAGGTCTACACTTTTTAAAGAGTAGATAAAAGGGAACCCAAACTATCCCTCCCTCCACCAGTGGTGCAGCTAGGATTATTTTTAAAAGGCTTTTATAATTGGGTGGCTGGATATAGATGCTAATTCATTATTTTTACCTTAAAAATGCTATCCTGTACTACATAAAAAACGCTACTTGTTCCAGTTAGCATCAGGGCATAGAAGCTAACATTTTATTCATATAGTCATTATTATTTAAATTGCAAAGCTGCATGCATATTTATTTACTTTATCAAGTTTGGCCAAAATGTGCTTGCTTGTTTTTGCTCTGATATATCAGTAACATAGAAGTATGTTACAGTGTGGGGAAGGGACAAAAATATTGTTTGTGTTTAACAACTGAAATAATACATGTGGTCATCTAAACCTTTATGAGGTTCAGGGTCTAAAATTACCTAACTGGCTGGTAGTGCTGGGACTTTTAGTTCAACATATCTGGAGGGAAGATTGCACCAGGTGGCAGAAAGCTGACTATAGATGCACCAGTCCTCGCTACTTTCCACTTTTCTCCCAGCAATCCATGCCCAATGATCATTGCCCACCAGCCTGGTATTTATACCTCAAATGATGCAGACTGAGAGAAAAATAGCAGAGGGAGGGCATCTGGGGCTCAGAATATCCCATGCATGAACCCTTTTTAACTTTACATTACAACACATTCCATTTTACATGTTGTAATAGATCTGTATTTAAAGACACAGCTCTGTCACTGTCATTCATTTAGGCTGCATAGTGATTTTTGAGGGCTAGTGGTGTGTTCACATGCATACATTCAGCAGAAATACCTGAAAGTCACTGGCACAGAGGTCTTCTTCCTGAATTGGTTTCTCCAGGCCCAGATAAGTAAAGCAAGTCATTGCTTGTGATGGCAGTGTTTTATAGTGGTTGGAGTGTTGAACTGTGACCCTAGAGATCAAGACCCCACTTGGCCATGAAGCTTGCTGACTGGGTGACTTTGAGACAGACACTGACTCTCAGCCTACCCTACCTCACCGTGTTGTGATGAGCCTATAATAAAGAGGAGGATTATGTAAGCTGCCCTGGGTTCCTTGCTGAGATAATTACAATGTTGTTGTTGTTAGTCACAAAGTCATGTCCAACCCATCGCGACCCCATGGACAACATTCCTCCAGGCCTCCCTGTCCTCCACCATCCCCCAGAGTCCACTCAAGCTCACACCAACTGCTTCAGTGACTCCATCTAGCCACCTCATTCTCTGCCATCCCCTTCTTCTTTTGCCGTCTATTGTCCCAGCATTAGACTCTTCTCAATGGAGTCCTTCCTTCTCATTAGGTGGCCAAAGTATTTGAGTTTCATCTTCAGTATCTGGCCTTCTAAAGAGCAGTCAGGGTTGATCTCCTCTAGGACTGACCAGTTTGATCACCTTGCTGTCCAAGGGACTCGCCGGAGTCTCCTCCAGCACCACAATTCAAAGGCCTCAATTCTTCGGCACTCAGCCTTCCTTATGGTCCAACTTTCACAGTCATACATTGTAACTGGGAAAACCATAGCCTTGACTATACGCACGTTTGTTGGCAGGGTGATGTCTCTACTTTTTAGTATGCTATCTAGATTTGCCATAGCTTTCCTCCCCAGGAGCAAGCGTTTTTTAATTTCTTGGCTGCAGTCCCCATCTGATCTTGGAGCCCAGGAAAATAAAATCTGTCACTACCTCCATTTCTTCCCCATCTATTTGCCAGGAAGTGAGAGGAAAGGATGCCATGATCTTAGTTTTCTTAATGTTGAGTTTCAAACCAACTTTTGCACTCTCCTCCTGCACCCACATCAAGAGGCTCTTTAATTCCTCTTCACTTTCTGCCATGAGAGTGGTATCATTTGCATATCTGAGGTTGTTGATATTTCTCCCAGCAATCTTAATTCCAACTGGTGATTCATCTAGCCCCACCTTTCTCATAATGAGCTCTGCATATAAGTTAAATAGGCAGGGCGACAGTATACAGCCTTGCCGAACTCCTTTCTCAGTTTTGAACCAATCAGTGGTTCCGTGCCCAGTTCTCACTGTTGCTTCTTGACCCGCATATAGGGTTCTCAAGAGACAAATAAGATGGTCTGGTACTCCCATCTCTTTAAGAATTTGCTACACAATCAAAGGCTTTGGCGTAGTCAATGAAGCAGAAGTAGATGTTTTTCTGGAACTCCCTAGCTTTCTCCATGATCCAGCATATGTTGGCAATTTGATCTCTAGTTCCTCTCTTCTTTGAAATCCTGTCTGTACTTCTGGTAGTTCTCAGTCCACATACTGCTGGAGCCTAGCTTGTAGGATTTTGAGCATCACTTTGCTAGCATGTGAAATAAGTGCAATGGTGCGGTAGTTTGAACATTCTTTGGCATTGCCCTTCTTTGGGATCAGAATGTAAACTGACCTTTTCCAATCCTGTGGCCACTGCTGAGTTTTCCAAGTTTGCTGGCATATTGAGTGTAGCACTTTTACTGCATTGTCTTTTAAGATTTTGAATAGCTCAGCTGGAATACTGTCACCTCCACTAGCTTTGTTGTTGCTCAGACTTCCTAAGGCTCATTGGACTTCACATTCCAGGATGTCTGGCTTGAGATCAGCGACCACCCCATCAGGGACGTTAAGCTCTTTCCTCTATAGTTTCTCTGTGTAATCTTGCCATCTCTTCTTAATCTCTTCTGCCTCTGTTGGGTTCCTGCCATTTTGGTCCTTTATCATGCCCATCTTTGCATGAAACGTTCCCTTCATATCTCCAATTTTCTTGAAGAGATCTCTGGTCCTCCCTATTCTATTGTTTTCTTCTATTTCTTTGCACTGTTCATTTAAGAAGGCATTCTTATCTCTTCTAGCTATTCTCTGGAATTCTGCATTCAATTGGGTATATCTTTCTGTTTCTCCCTTGCCTTTAGCTTCCCTTCTTTCCTCAGCTATTTGTAAAGCTTCCTCAGACAGTCATTTTGCTTTCTTGCATTTCTTTTTCTTTGGGATGGTTTTAGTTGCTGCCTCTTGTACAATGTTGCAAACCTCTTCAGGCACTCTGTCTATCAGATCTAATTCCTTAAATCTGTTTGTCACCTCTACTGTATATTCATCAGGGATATGATTTAGGTCATACCTGAGTGGCCTAGTGCTTTTCTCTACTTTCTTCAATTTAAGCAATTTAAGCAAATTTTGCAATGAGAAGCTCATGATCTGAGCCATAGTCAGTTCCTGGTCTAGTTTTTACTGACTGTATAGAGCTTTTCTATCTTTGCCTGCAGAGCACATAGTAATCTGATATCTGTGTTGACTGTCTGGTGATGTCCATGTGTAGAGTCATCTCTTGGGTTGTTGGAAAAGAGTATTTGCTATGACCATCGTATTCTCTTGGCAAAATTCTACCAGCCTGTGCCCTGCTTCATTTTGTACTCCAAGGCCAAACTTGCCTGTTATTCTGGTTATCTTTTGGCTTCCTACTTTAGCATATCAATCCCCCATGATCATAAGGACATCATTTTTGGGTGTTAATTCTAGAAGGTGTTGTAGGCCTTCAGAGAACCAGTCAACTTCAGCCTCTTCAGCACCACTGGTTGGGGCATAGACTTGGACTACTGTGATGTTGAATGGTTTGCCTTGGATTCGAACTGAGATCATTCTGTCATTTTGGAGATTGTATCCCAGTACTGCTTTTCCTACTCTTTTATTGACTATGAAGGCTACTCCATTTCTTCTGAGGGATTCTTGCCTGCAGTAGTATACCTGATGGTCATCTGAATTAAATTCACCCATTCCTGTCCATTTTAGTTCACTGATTCCTAAGATGTCGATGTTCAGTCTTGTCTTCTCTTGTTTGACCACATCCAGCTTGCCTTGATTCATGGATCTTACATTCCAGGTTCCTATGGAGTATAGATCTTTGCAGCATTGGACTTTCCTTTCACCACCAGATACATCTGCAACTGAGTGTCCTTTCGGCTTTGACCCAGTCCCTTCATTCTTTCTGGCACTACTAGTACTAACCCTCCACTCTTCCCCAGTAGCATACTGAACACCTTCTGACCTGAGGGGCTCATCTTCCGATGTCATATCTTTTTGCCTTTTGGTACTGTCCATGGGGTTTTCATGGCAATGGTACTGGAGTGGGTTGCCATTTCCTTCTCCAGTGGATCACATTTTGTCAGAGCTCTCTGCTATTGAAAAATTGAAAAATTGCTATGACCTGTCCGTCTTGGGTGGCCCTGCACAGCATAGCTCATAGCTTCATTGAGCTATGCAAGCCCCTTCGCCACAACAAGGCAGTGATCTATGAAGGAGATAATTACAATAATGAATAACAAAATAAATGTCAATATTTTAAGAAAACCTATGAAGCAGTGTGCACTCTAACATAGTATACCTTATGATCCCTTTCAATGTTGCAAAGGATATGAGAACTGACTGTGTATGTGCATGCAACCACAGAGTTGTGCTGCAGTCCCCATTGTGGCATTGCCCAG
The DNA here is from genome assembly GCF_004798865.1 of Varanus komodoensis. Taxonomy (NCBI): domain Eukaryota; kingdom Metazoa; phylum Chordata; class Lepidosauria; order Squamata; family Varanidae; genus Varanus; species Varanus komodoensis. The sequence goes on along the minus strand of NW_025335505.1, from coordinate 24,560,678 downwards.
AATGCCCCTGGGGCACATCACAAGATGCAGTCACTAGGACTGGCAAAAGCTCTCTGTAGCATGTGGCTTTGTCTGGGCTGGCAAATGGGAGTGGAAAGTGTCAAGCAGGTGTCAAGCAGGCAGATGAGAGTAAGAAATTCATAAAGCAATTCAGTCCACACCTGAGTGACCAGTGGCTCAGAGTTGGCAGATGGCAAAGGATCAGGTGGTTGCCCATTGCCCCTGTCTGTCACCTGTTCCTTGTTGAATACAAAACTGCAAAACTACCCTTTGCTCTGTGCAGTGGTGGCACTGCAGTACTGTAGAGAGCAAGTCAGCAACTTCTTCATCCAGGAGGTTTCCATAGTGATACAGGGAGGAAGGCCTGTAGCCTGCTTCTCGTGCCCCTGGTAGAAAACTGGCAGCTCTATTAGCCTACCTCAAGGCCCAGTGTGTCAGAGGGTGGGACATACACTTAAACAATTAAATGTGCTGATAAGGACTGGAGAAGGGAATTGTACGATTACGTATGGAACCTAATTGTCTTCTATGAAAATGGAGACATAATTCAAACAGTGTCTAAATACATGTAAGGGTTACAGAGCAGTGTCATTGGCCCTGTCTTCTCAGTTCCTCACATCGTGGTGTTTTTATTCACCTGAGCCCTGCCTAGGTGTTTGAAAATAACCTAATCTAAATATGTGAGTGGAGAACTGGGCTGTGCCAAAAAGACTGGACCCCAATATTGTGTATATTATACAGGCCCCTCTGTGATGCTCATATATAGTGTGTGTGTGTGTGTGAGAGAGAGAGAGACAGAGACAGAGACAGAGACAGAATGAATACATGCAAGCTATGTAATCTGCAACATTTTGTGGGGAAGCTATTTGGTGTGACCCCTAAGGACATTTGTGAATGCTCATAATAGTTGGATCCCCAAACGCCTGGAGAGTTCTACTCACCCAGGGTCAGGAACAAGGAGGATGGGATGAATTGACATGCATGTAGAGGCCCTGCTTGGGCATAGCATCAGAACAGGTCTGATTTTTCAGATAAAATCTGTTTGAATTTTGACAGAGAAGGTTACGACACAGCAGAGCTGTGATGACTCTCCTCTCCCTCTTCCTCCACCTCACACATGGTGATTACTATCCTCTGATCTTGGTCTGAAGTAAATCATAGTTTTATGCCACTTGCCAAACAGGCAAGTATGGTTTGTTCTAAACAGGATGGAAGCTAGTAATCCATGTGCACGAGACTGAAGTATGTGAAGCAAAGGTCTGTCAGTTGACAATGTTTTATTAAAGCAGGAGACCAGGCTGTTGTTTCCTGCCTCTGCAAGGCTTCTGTGAATCCTCCACCCCTCAGAGGAAAGCACTGGGAGTCAATGAGCCTTCAGGTTTGAAATCCACACATTAGGGGGTGGGGGGTTAATGGCACTGGAAGAACAACTCTGCCAGGCTGTTGGCTGTACACTCTTCAGGCTGATGACATTAAACCTGAACAACAACAAAAGGGCCCAGATACACCTGATCCCTCATACTGTGTATGAACACCACCATTGCTTGTATGAAGACTACTGGGAAGCCACTCTATAATTTCTGAAAGGAGGAACGGGAATTTACAAATGTGAGTATATTGAAGTAGTGCAACTTCAGATTTATTTATTTATTTAAAACATTTCTATGCTGCCCCCATTGCAACAAAGCCTCGGGGCAGCTCACAGCATACATAAAAATACAATCAATAATTTAAAAACTGGTACCATCACGGCTATATATTAAAATCTATAAATACAATAATAATAAATTAACAGTTAAAATAACTTTTAAATAAAAAGGTCTTCACCTGGCGCCGAAAAGCAATAATGATGGCACCAGGCGGACCTCTCTGGGGAGTGCATTCCATAGGTGGGGAATTTTTTAGGGTTCTTTGACAAAACATCTGCCGTGGGCACCTCCCTCAAAAAGTTTACCTTCTGACAACCATCATTACCAGTTACAACTGGTGCTCCTCCTCTTTTTCTTTTTACTGCTACCACTTGCTTGATAGAGAGCCAGTGTGCTAGCAGGCAAAACAGCTACTGTTCCTTCTTCTTACCACCTCTGCTTTCTGAACCGGAGTGAAAGGCAGACAAATAAGCAGGTTACATTGATGATAAGGAAACACGAACTCCAAGGGGCCCGTGTCAGTGGGCAAAGTGCTGTTTGCACCCTGGGCACTTGCCTATCCAACTACACCTATTCTTGATACTAGTCCTGCACATTTGGTCTGTATGAGGATTGCAGCTTCCCTAGCAGTGCTGAAAAGAGCCAACCTTTCAAATCTACTTCAAAATCTATTCATCCCCTTTGCTGTTCCCAAATCCATCCAGCCTACAATAATCCTAGCTGGATCAGCTGCTGCTTTTATAATCGCAGAAGGATAGTCAGCGGAGTTGTTTCCTGTATAAAAACAAGACTAAATGCAATCCATTAAATACTTCCCTTCTTTGTAAAGGCAGTTCTTGCCTAGCTAGTCATGACATTGATGCCGGGAGACCTGCCAATAACAGCATTAATTTAAGGGCGTCCTGCATGGGTGTTGCAACCTGTTGCAACCTGAGCTGCCTGTTCCCCTTCTTTTGATGACATGTGAAGTTAATCTGATTAGGCCAAGATACATTTTGACCTTTGATCTAAAGAAAGAAAATAACAAAGCAAGTCATTACAGGAAAATAATTTTAAACAAAGCTCTCATTATTAGCTGGCTTAGGTGCTACTTCTACCAGAAAGGTGGGGTATAAATTAGGTAGGTAGATGATAGATACTATGCTTTTGTTCTACAACAGAGTATCTCACTGGAAAATCATACGTGGACATCAAATCACATCTTCCTGTGGAGTTTTTATTCTTCAAAAACATCTTCCTGAAAAAATGTTGATAATAGATCCTTTACATTGTCATTAAGCCTCCCCAAATGCTGCAGTCTTTATCTACTGTGCCTCTCATTAATTTCACTTGCTGATACATTTGGTATGCAGATTCTTCCAGTACAGTGATTTGTATCCATCACCATATCCCAAGGGGTGGTTTGGGAAGAAACACTCCTCTCCCTTTTATATATCCAAGGGTAATTGGTACCCTAATTCTTGCTATAGAGGCTTTCTTTAGCAGCAATGGTAACTAGTGAATGAGCAACTGCATTTGGTACTCTGCTATCTTACTTTGTATTTTATATTTTTTAATACAATACTGTTCTTTGCACACTGAAACATTTGGGGAAAAGGCGGTCCTTTAAGTGCAAATAGAGTGAAAGTTGTTTATGGTCTTTTTAATTTTCTGGCTTCTTGCCATTTTCTACCCTTCTTAGAAGCAGCTGAAAACTCCTTGCTATGATAGGTTAGCCAGGGTAACTATTTTATAGAAGACATTCCTCTATTTGAAGGACTATCCAAGTCTAGGTTAAAGTCAAAGAGGTGCCTTGAAGTTGTCCATCAATAGTAAGCACCTAGACAGCAGACTGAGCAGGCACAAAGGGCACTTAATCAATCTCTCCATGATGGCACAGTATCTTATATTTAAGTAACACAAATGTTAAACAAATTGGTGTCCACTTTTAACATCCCTTTGGATATGCATTTTCTTTTTGGGGGACAATGTGGAAGTGGCCACCCATGTTGGGAAACCCTGCCAGTCAAGAGCCAGGGCAAAGGCAAAGTTCTGAGTATCTTCAAGGAATTCAACCACTGTGTAATTTCCTGTTTTGTCTATACCTTACAAATCCAAGGTCCATCCCTGTCCTAAAACAAGTGCCTTAGTGATTTAGGACATAATGGAGGGTTTTCTTTCATTTCTTGGCTGCGTGTTCTACCAAAATCAGGTCACTCAGCAACTCTAATCCTTGCATATCTGAAATGCATATAAAAGTAACAAAGCTTTCTGCCCCATTCCACTCCTTCCCCATGGTCATTCTTCTTCACCAAATGTGCTAAACAAAGGGCCAGCTGCATTATCTGACCACAGCTTGGTTACACATGCAAAGCTAGTGATGGGGGAGGAAAAACAGAGGGTCATCTATTATTAAAACCTGAATGGAAGAGACTTTATGGCTCACTGAACTTGTATAATAAATAAGAACGGAAAGAGAGGGTTTCTGCTTACCTAATACTCATGAGGCTAGATCACAGATATGACCAAGAAAAAAATAGAGATAAATTGTGTAACTGAATTCATATTGGAAGTTCTGATTACCTGCAAGGATCTCATGTGAGTTTCATACTACATTTATTTTTATTAGTTTTTTTTTTAAAATGTGCTAGTGATGAATGGAAGCTTTCTGTCTACAGGAGACAGAGTTTTTACAGATATGAGGCCAACACTCTAATGACCCTGCCAGCCAAGGAAACAAGAATAAACTTCACCCTCAGAAGGAAATGCAAAAGGGATGTTTTTTAACCCTACCTGTCTGTCTCAGTTGCCTCAGAACTCTGCTTTGGACATGTCAGTTCTTCCCTGTTAAGATGGCCACAAGTCTTCCTTTATGGAGACAGTCCTTTTAGTTGAAGGTCTGCCCAAGGACCATTTCTAGTAGAAAGTGTCCTGTATTTGATGGGCTACCCTGTCCCAATTCCAGTTTAAAGATAAAGACCTTTAAGAACTCTTGTCTATCAGCAGTGTACACTTGAACAGAAGATTTGACAAGCAGGCACACAGACACAAGCTTCCACACAATGGTAAGATGCACTGCAATTCTGTTTGGGTTTTCTAACTGTATATCCATGCATGAGAATTAGCATGTACACATTTATGCAAATCTATACTTTTTAATTTGGGGGAGGGAGTTGTTATATATTTTCTCTTTTTGGCAGTTCATCAGCCGCCCTTCCTAAGCATGAGTATGCTAGCTACTTAAAATGTGGGAAGCCCATGTGATTGTTGGCTCCCCAGAAATACATTTGGCTAGGTGTCTAGAAGTTGTATAAGTGACTCATGGCTCCACTTATCTCATGTATAAGGATGTGGTTTTTCTTGCTGGTAATTTGCAATTATATTTATGTTAAGACAAATATATATTGGGAATTGATGGTACCTATATGACATGTGTAAATTGGGTTGGGCACTCCCTACTTCATCACTTCCAGAGTAATTTGGTAGATTGGAATAAATGGAAGGACCCAATCCAAGCACAAATGTTTTACCCTTTCCAATTCTCCATTCTCTATGGCAGGGGCAGTTTTCTTCCTCAGTGTGGTTCTGCATGCCATTTGCAAAGGCTTTCTCTTACACCATAGGCCTTTCCCCTACCATGTCACCTGACTTCATGGAAGCAACAAATGACCATCCAACCTGGCTGCTAAACAGTTACATTTTTTTTAAAAAAGGGACAGTGAATGTGCTTGATTTCCTGTTCCCTTTCCATCTCCTTTCTTATTGCATCATGTCTGTTAGGTTAAAAACCAGTGAGAGAGACTGTTCTTTTTAAAAATATTCTTGTACAATAGTTTCTGGAATATGTAAACATTTTATAGAAGAGGCAGAAAAGAGGGGAAAGAAAAACAAGAGGCATATTTGTACTCAGAAGGGTATTGTCTGTCCTCAGAGGTAAGTGGCACTAGTGTGCTAACAAAGCCCACAATTGGATCAAAAGTGACTTCTAATGTATCAGCCATAAATTTAGCCAAGTTCTTTGAGATAGCAATCAGAGAATAGATGTATATGTTGGAACAGTTCCACAATGTATTTTAGTTGTAGGTAATCAAACTAGGAACACTATACACATGGCAGCAAGCTTCACTGCATGTATCCTAGCTCTGAATGGGAAACCATTCTATGTAGAAAGGTGCTACATGATTAGTCTCCAAGCCATTAGATAGGAGACTGTGTGGAGCCCTTTATGAAACAAACATCACATCCATTGACCATTGAGAGCAAGACCAGAGGGCTGGATTCTCTCTCTCAGACACACACACATGCGCCTGTAAGGAGGTAGAGGGGCTCACCCATTTTCCTGGAACATTCAAAGGAGCTGAAGACAACAGGGCATGGTTGGGAATCTGCTTGGGCAGAACAACACAAGAGGCTTCAACTGCTGAGAGACACAGGCGAGAGCACAGCTGTGCGAGATTGCTGGCCAGGGAAGGAACAGCTGGGTTCGGTGGAGTGGTGTGCAAGAGGAGGGTATAAAGAGGAAGCAGAGGAAGGGAAGGGGGAGGAGGAGAGAGAGACAGAGAGAGACGGAAGAGAAGAGTGAAAGCAGGGGTGCATGTGTTGTTCGTGAAGAGATGTCTTGGCGTCGCTCGCAGGCAGGCTGACACAAGCAGCGAGGGGAAACCCAGCGTCAGAGAGATACAGCTCTATGCTACTGCAGGGGCAATGCTGTTCGTTGCCAGAGGGACAGGAGGGAAGAGGGCTGAAGCAGGCAAGGGCTTTGACGCTTCAGGAAACAAACCGATGGAATGTGTAACCGGCAATAAAGGGCATGGTGAGTGCACGGACTTCCTTGTGTCTCTCCTCGTGGAAATACAAGAACAAGGCGTCTTTAGCATGCCCCTCCCTCATAATACAGCCGCAATGGTGGAGAATGTGGGCAGGGCGGCAGGGGTGGACACAGGTCATTCCCCCCCTCCCCCACCCCAGCTGACTCATGAATGGATTGGTGGGCTGAGCAGCAAAGGCTCCAGGCCCAGGAGCAGCAGCACCTGTTGCAGCAATTAGTGGCACAACAGATGCGACTCAAGGAACAAGTCTTCAGTGCACAGCTCCAGAATCTAAGTTCCTTGCTGCAGCAAGTGCTGGGAGAACTACAAGGTCCTCGAGCCAAAACCCTAGTCAGGCAAACAGGAGGAAAAGGCCCAGGTCATATCTGGATCTCTAAGATGACTGCAGAAGATGTTCCTGAAGCCTTTCTAAATACATTTGAAAGGGTTGCCCTGGCTGACACATGACCCAAAGACCAGTGGGCCCTCATCCTGACAACTTGCCTCATGGGTCCTGCCCAAGATGCAGTGGACACACTTACCCCAGAAGCCACAGGCCAATACGATTTAGTGAAGGTGACCATTCTAGGGATCTTGAATGTCTCCGGAGAGACCTATAGGTGGCAGATGAGAGGGGTTGTATATACAACTGGCACGTCTCCCAGGGCCTTGGGACAGAAGATTCATGCTTATGGGCTGAAATGGTTGAAGCCTGCAGTCCACAGTGCTGAGCAGGTGGCTGAGCTGGTCCTGCTGGGACAGTTTGTAACCATCCTGCCTGCCCCAGCCAGAAACTGGGTTAGGTGCCAGAGACCTGAAACCCTAGAAGATGCCATTGTGCTTATGGCGACCTTTGTGGCCACTGAGGAGCCAGATGAAGGGGACAGGGGCCACCCTGGCAGGAGGGCCAGAAATGGAGAACACCTGTGGGTTGTGGTGGCAGAGGCCCAGAGAGATCAAGAGCAGCTGAACCAGCACCCACTGGAAGGGCCATGAGGTGCAAGAATGTTACCCCACTGGAAGCACATGCACCTGCCCCCTCCTTCCCCCAGCATCTCCACACCTTACAAATGGGAAAAGAAGAGGGTCCCATCTGAAGCCAGTGTGTTTTACTTGTGGCAGGGAGAAGCATTTCCATTGGGACTGTCCTTTGATGGAGTGTGACTTTGTGGAAGCCTGGTGGTCCGCCCTGATGAGTGCCGCCCCTCATCAAGCTTGGTGGGTTCAGGCCAGGGTGGATGGGAAGGAGGTTGAGGCCTTGGTAGACACAAGCTGTGGTCGCATCCTGGTTAGGCAAGCCCGGGGCAGCCCCTTGACTGAGATATTATAGGTTAAGTGTATACATGGGGATATTAAGCCTTACTCAGCTCGATGGGCCAAGATGGAGGTAAGGAAGAAAGTATAACTATGTAAGGTGGGAGTTTCCTAGTTTAGCTTATGGCTTGATAATTGGATGTGATTGGCCCCATTTTGAAGAGCTGGTGAGGGAAGTGAGCTCGGAGGTTGTCTTGGCAGGGGAGGAGAAAGATGTAGGCCTTGCAGCTCTGTGTACCTCTCAGAAGAGGTTGGTCTTCCTCCAGAAAAATGATGCCTCCCTTTTCCATGCCCTGAGGCCAGCCCAGGGCCCCTCAGAAGTAAGAGGGTGCAAGACGTGGTCCCCGCTTTGAGATGACAGGGGGGTTGTTGTATAGGGTCGTACCTGCACGGGAAAGCCATGGAGAACTGAGACAGTTGGTGATGTCCGAAGATTAGCAGTCTTACGACTGGCCCATGACCTGCCTACCGCTGGCCACCTAGCGGTGGAGAAAACCACTGACAGGCTAGTTTGGAGGTTCTACTGGCCAGGGGTATATGTCCGTCCTGAATGCCAGAAGATTCAGAGGAAAGGAGACTCTGCACGGCCTTTGATATCGATACCAGTTGTAGGGGAGCCTTTTGAAAGGATTGGGGTGGATCTGATAGACCCTTGGAGAAGTCAGCATAAGGACACCAATATATACTGGTCTTGATTGACTACAGTACCCGATACCCTGAAGCCGTTCATCTAAGAAGTACCTCAGCTTGTTAACGTCCAGGAATTGATGGGAGTTTTTGCCAGGGTGGGCTTCCCCAAGAAGATTTTGATGGATCAAGCCACTAATTTCATGAGCCAGGTGATGAGGCAGATGTGGGCCCTGTTGAAGATAAGCCCCTTACATACAACAGTATATCACCCACAGACCAATGGTCTAGTGAACGGTTTAACCAGACCCTTAAGCAGATGCTTTAAAAGTTTGTGTCAACCTATTGATGTCAATGGCATGTTTTGTTGGGGCCCTTGATGTTCGCGATAAGGGATGTGCCTCAAGCCTCTATAGGGTTCTCACCTTTTGAATTGCTATACAGGCGGCACCCCCGGGGAATTCTGGACCTGGTCAAGGAACATTGGGAAGCCCACCTCCACCCTCCAGTATGTGCTGGATATGAGAAAGCACCTCACTGAGTGGGTTGAGAGTAATTTAAGACAGGCCCAAGGAGAGCAGCAGTATTATTATGATCAGCAAGTCCAACCCCAAACTTTCCAACCAGGCCAGCGTGTTCTCCTGCTCCTACCCATGGGAGGGGGCAAGTTGTTCACACAGTGGCAGGATCCCTATGAGGTTGTTACTGGGGCCAGTAGACTATGAGATGCATCTCACCGATTAGAAGCACTCGGCCCAGATTTACCATGTAAATCTACTCAAAGCCTGAAAGAAAGAGAGTTTCAGTCATCAGGCAGATTGCACAGCCAAGGGACCCAAGACTCCATCTGTCTACCCTGGAAAGTTATCCCTTGATCCCCGCTCAGGTAGCACAAGTCCGGGCCTTGGAGGCAGAATTTGCTGAGGTATTCTTTGATCGACCAGGGCACATGAGAGTTGTAGCCCATTATATCCAAACAGTCCCTGGGGCCATTGTCAGAGTACCAACACAGCCCTACCCTCCTCAACTGAAGCAAGTGATAATAGAGGAGCTAAGATGGATGCTTCAATTAGGGGTCATCGAGGAATTGGTGAGCACTTGGAGAAGTCAGCTGGTCTTAGTACTCAAGCCTAATCAGAGTATCTGCTTCTGTGTCATTTCAGAAGGGTCAATGCAGTATCATAGTTAGACGCCTACCCCAGGCCCCGAATAGATGGGTTGCTGGATCCTTTGGGATAGGCCCATTTCCTTTCTACCTTAGATCTCACCAAGGGATACTGGCAAATCCCATTAACTGAAGAGTCTCAAGAAAAGATGGCCTTTGGCACCCCTGTAGGGTTGTTTCATTTTAAATATATGCTCTTTGGGTTGCATGGGGCTGCCGCAACCTTTCAGCGGCTTATGGACAAAGTCTTGGGACATTTGTCCCATTTGCAGTGGCTTATATTGACGATATTGTGATATTCAGTTGCACTTGAGAGGAACAACTAGACCATGGGTCCTCAAACTACAGCCCGTGGGATGGATCCGGCCTGCCATGGCCATCCATCCAGCCCACGCCACTGTTCACTGTCCGCATGCACACTTGCTGCATGGGTGGGGAGGTGGTGGTTTGCTCGCTCGGAGATGGTCTCCAAGCAGGCAAGCTGCTGCCACCTGCCTCCTGCATGTGCGCACTTGCCACTGCCTCGAAGCGTGGGTGGGGAGTTGGTGACTCACTTAGAGATGGTTTTGGACTCACTGGGAGATCTCCGAGAGGGCAGCCCACTGCTGCGTGCACTCAATGCTGCCTCGCATGCGCCCGATGGCCTGGTGCCTGGGGGGGCCCACACCCCCAGGCACCCCACCTCAATGGCCCGTGACGGTCACCGCAGCCTTTCAACTGGCCCTCTTTTCAAAAAGTTTGAGGACCCCTGATCTAGACCACCTTCAGCAAGTATTAGCAGTTTTAAGACAGGCCGGGTTGACAGCTAATCCGGGCAAATGTAGAATAGCATGACAGGAGGTGTAGCATTTGGGATATCGTAGGGTACGCTCAGATACAGCCTATGGCAGATAAGTTGGACAAGTTAAGCCAGTGGCCGTGGCCTCTGGCACAAAGGCCACTGGCTTAAAAAGGGAAGTGCAACAGTTTCTAGGGCTTGCCCATTGCTATCAGCGATTCATTCTCCATTTTTCCTCCAAAGCGGCCCCCTTGACAGGTGCGCTTAAGAAAAGGCAGAGCCATACCTTAGTGTGGTCCAGGGAAATGGAGCAAGCTTTTGAAGACTTGAGAACCTGTATTCTCAGTCAGCCCATTTTACAGTTGCCAGATTTCTCCCGGCCTTCTATCCTATAAACTGACACCTCAACTGTGGGCTTGGGGGCAGTTCTGACCCAGGGAGAAGGGGAAGCTGAACATCCAGTTCTCTACTTGAGCTGTAAGCTGGAGCCACAAGAGTGCTGATACTCCACAATAAAGAGGGAGGCTCTAGCCATCAAATGGGCTGTTCTCTGGGATGCCCCATTCACATAGGTCACTGACCATGTTCCACTGCAATGGCTGAATAAGATGAAGGATGACAATTCTCACCTTACCCGTTGGTATTTAGCGTTACAGCCATATGCCTTTACAGTCAAACATAGACACGGTGGCCAACATGCTAATGCTGATTTCTTTTCCTGCCAGGGTCCCTGGCCCTTGCATGGAGATAGTGAACCCCTCTTGGGGGGGGGGTATGTGAGGAGGTAGAGGGGCTCATCCATTTTCCTGGGACATTCAATGGAGCAGGACCGAAGACAACAGGGTGTGGCTGGTAATCCGCTTGGGCAGAACAACACACGAGGCTGCAATGGCCTAGAGACACGGGCGAGAGCGCAGCTGTGTGAGATTGCCGGCCGGGGAAAGAACGGGGGTTGGGTGGAGTGGTGTTCGAGAGGAGGGTATAAAGAGGAAGCAGAGGAAGGGAAGGGGGAGGAGGAGAGAGAGACAGAGAGAGATGGAAGAGGGGGGTGAAAGCAGGGATGCGCATGTTGTTCATGAAGAGCTGGCTTGGCTGTCGCTCACAGGCAGGCCGACGCGAGGGGAAACCCGGTGTCGAAGAGACACAGCTCTACGTTACTGCAGGGGCGATGCTGTTCATTGCCGTAGATACAGGAGGGAAGAGGGCCGGAGCAGGCAAGGGCTTTGGCGCTTTGGGAAGCAAACCAGTGGAATGTGTAACCGGCAATAAAAGGCCTGGTGAGAGCATTGACTTCCTTGTGTCTCTCCTCATGGAAATACAAGAACAAGGCGTCTTTAGCATGCCCCTCCCTCCTAATACAGTCACAGCACCACTTACATTCCTCTATTTAAGAGCTGATGCATGGATTTGTAGGCTTTAGAAAAGGAATAACCTTATGTAGGCACAGCTTCTACGTACACGTTCCACTGGGTCACCCGTGAGTGTATGTGTTTAGAGTCAAAGTCCCAGTCTGAAGTTCTAAACTTATTTGCTTTCTTGGTTGTAGTTTACTTTAAAATGTCAGTAGCCTTGCAAGAGTACACAAATACTTTTAAAGGGGTTATTTACTAAAGGTATTTTGGGAAGATCTGCTTACAAAGGGCAGCAAGCCTAAACTGCAGGTTAGTATGGATCTTGAAGAGGCATTGCAGGTTGCCTGAGATTTAAAGAGCAACATATGAAAATGGATGGCTTTAGATTGGTCAATAATACATGCTCTCATCATTATGTAAAACATATGCTACTTACACAACATTTGCATGTAAACACATACATTTTTGTTACACATAGACCCCTTAAGGCTCCTACCCCATTTGCAAATATTTGATTTAGATGGCGAAAAAGCCATGAAGCAAATATAAACGTATGCAGAATGGCAAGGCTAGTCAAAAATACAAATTGGCTTTTCTGTTGTTTGTTCACTTCCTGTTTCATGCATATGTCTCTACTGTTTGGATGATATCTGCGTATCTATCTGTTTGCAAGTATCCCCACTGCTGGATGTTGGAGATATTTGAATGCATATGCTTTCTTTGTCGCATTGTGTCTGCAAAAAAATTGGTTAAAACAAAGAACAAAGATTTTTTCATCCTGTTCGAATTGCAGTGGCCATTAGTCTCTTAGCTATGTCATACTGAAGGAGTAGAGAACTCTCTCATCTTTCATCAGATTTTGTGCTGTGGTCAGAAATTCAAGATACCCAGGAAATTCCAGATGAAAAATAAGAAAAAAAGACAAGGGGCCATTCACTAAAACTGACTGTGTGACAGCTCTTCATACCAAATGTCTCTTTTATACGAATGGTGATAAAACCTGTTGATTATAAATTCAGTCTACCCCTTTGTTTTTATATAATACAAGCGATGAATATCCACAGCACAATTCTTTATCCTCAAAGATATCAGAAACCAATTTCATGCAAGGCAATTGGACATAATGTACTAGGTGTTTTAGAATCTAGGTCTATGTCAGCCCACAGTAGCATGGGGTCTACTGTGATTTACTGCAGAGTGATGCAACCACATAGATTAAGTCAGTCATGTGAGTTTTTCCTGTGTCCTCAACACCTTCTATACTGACAGGTTATTGACTGGATAGGAAATGTTTGTGTAGCTGGTCTCCAACTACATGCTTGCAGCATTCATGCATGACTCATCTCAACCACAGGGAATTACACTGCCAAAAAAGAAAGGGAGTCTGTTTTTTCACTGCAAGTAATGCATATCAGGACTGGTGAAAAGACGCACTTTTTCACACAGCTCATGGTTAAACTATGGAATTCACCTTCAAGAGATATCATGGTGGCCACCAATTTGGACAGCATTATAAGGAGATTGGACAAATTCATGGAGAAGAGTATTAGTGGCTACAAGCATGAATATATATATATGTTGCATCCAGTAACAGAGGACTACGTATATCAGTTGCTGGGGGATTTGGGTAGGGAGATGCTACTGCACTGTGTGAACAGAATTCTGGCCTGGATATTCTTATCTCCTGCTTCAAGGCAAAAGGGGTTAAGGCTATGTGTTGTGTCAGTGTACGTTTGTGCTATCAACACCATGCACTGTAACTGGCTGACTGAGTCAGTCATATAAATGGAAGGTAAAAAATAAAGTAGCATCTTGTGGTATACCATGATAGGAATATCATGGTGCACCACACTATAATATTCCTATGACAGGAATAATTAAGGCCCCTTTGCACAACCGCTCCATGCTTTAGCAGCCCTAGTTTTCAAGTCAGCTTGTGCTGATTAGTAATCACAACTGACACAGGGTGAGGTGGGTAAACGGCATCTGCCTGCCAGCCCTCCCTCCTTCCCTCTCTCTCTTTGTGTGTGTGTGTGTGTGTGTGTGTGTGTGTGTGTGTGTGAGAGAGAGAGAGAGAGAGAGAGAGAGAGAGAGAGAGAGAG
>NW_025335505.1:24476283-24546804 GCF_004798865.1 Varanus komodoensis | reverse complement strand
GAGAGAGAGAGAGAGAGAGAGAGAGAGAGAGAGAGGGAGAGGGAGCAAAATTTATATAAACAAAGAAAGCTGGTGGGATATTTGTTGCAAGCTGCTATATATGTATAGGACAGGATAACAAGAGTCCCCCCCCCCCCCCGCCCTCAGTGTAAAATTCTAGTTCAGTATTTCTAAAGAATTGTAGCTTTAATGATGCTATCCCCCTTCCTTCCTCTCTCCTTTTAGATACATTTCTTTTTATTTTCCTTTATTTTCATGCAGGAATTGTCACTGTTTCCATAACACAGTAAATCAGAATACTCTTTTGATTCCTTCTGCAAATGTGAATGGTCCTCTGAATCCTGTGGTGGCAAGCAAGCAAGAAATCCACTGGAGTCTTCTATGTATATTTATTTAGTTTCAATGTAAAAACATTTTTTAAGCGGGCAGACATCCGCCAGTGGATATTCTTTTCACTGATTGCTGCTATAGGAGCTTTGGAGACAGCCAAACTGATCCACTGAACCAAAGCTTCCATAAATCTGCCAGGCCCAAATCCTCCAGTGGCATCTCATCTAGCTGCTTAGAACTTGTTTCCTTGCTTTTGATCCATGCTGGTGCCAAATTCAAATAAATAAGTCTACTTGCTAGCCGTATTCTTGAAATTAACACTTTGGCTCTAAGCATTGTAAGTCCCTCTCTTCTATTGTGCAATCCCTTTCATATTTAAACAGAGCACAGCAATTAATTGTTGGGTTCAGGATGCCTAGATGGTCTTAGGGTTCAACAGACATGACCCGCCTTGTGTTTAACCCTGTAAAAGGGGTGGGCTGTGTTCCTTGTATGACCTGGGAAGTTCACACACATGATGTTAAAAAATTTGCACTAGAAGCAATTAAGGGGCAATGGAAGACCTATGATATGCTCCTGTTTCTTTCACAGGGCCTAATCCCAGTTGGGGGTGGGGAGGAGGTACATATTTTGAATGTGTGTAAGAGCACTGGTTTTCCCCATGAGTACACAGACTAGGAAACCAACACAAGCATCTCTGGATGGCCTAGGAGACAGTAAATAGATGAAACAGTGAAACCTGGCTACCAGAAGAATAATGCAAGATAGGTGGGCCATATGAGAAGTTCTTTGTCAGGCATCCTTGGCATCTGCCATGCTCACATCCTAGAACAATCCCATTGCCGACCAATTTTTGGAGAGTAACTTGTCCTGGTTCTTCCTCTCTGCTTCCAGGTCTTTTCCCCCTCCTTTATTGACCTTTCTTGATGTTTCTAGCAAAAATATAGAAACTAAAATAGAAAAGTGTAAAATTAAAATCTAACAGCTTTGTGGTAATGGCTCCTCTATGAATATTAGCAGTGACAGAAAGAGGAGCAGTGTCCCCTTACTACATCTTCTTCTTTTAGGGGGTTGTACAAATTGTTCCCACTGTAGTGGCAACTGCAGTGAAGATGTGGGTTCACTGGACACATCTGGAGATGGAACTAGGACTTCTTTTATTCTACCTTAGGTGTGCTGTGTTGGGTCCAGACATGTGAAAGTGGTAAAACCTCAGGGTGGCCTAAGGCAGGGGCACAAAATCTCATGCCCAGGACTGCAATACAATGTAGTCTTCCATTGTTACTCTTCTGGTCAGACCCTGAGCCCCTTTTCTTCAGTCATTGATAAGGTGGTTTCCTGGATTTTGTGCTACTTCCCCCCATTCTCAAAGGTTGAAATGCCTCACTTAAAACTTAATTACGAGCTGTAAGTGCTTCAAGCTAATTACTGTTAGCATCATTGGTATTTTTTATAAACATCATTAGTATGTTTTCCCTGTGAGTTTTGCCTTCTGCCCTGTACATTCCAGGAATGTGCCCACTGAAAACTTTCCCAAGAATTAATTCAGTGCTCGTCTAGGGATGTATGACTCAGCAAAACTCAAGTTTATCCAAGGTTTGTTTTGTATTTCTAAATGAAAATCTGTGCACATGTAGGGAGCAGTTGTGCACATCTTTAAAATGTATACATTCTTCTCCCATTGATTAAAGTGTGTGCACAATTAGAAAAATGTACACATTTTTTCAGTTGCATTCTTTGAATGTACACATTCGATAAAGCATATTTGTTTTGGTCTGTGAATCACATTGCAAACTTGGAAATGACTAGATTTTGACCACTGGGTGCTTTGAAACTGTGCTCAGTCCAGAGGGTGCCTGCTGGGCAAATCCTTCAAAAACAAACTGAAACAATCAAACTGATATAAGGTTTCCTGCAATAATGTATGTGAAACACTTAGAGAAATTAGGGAAGTACCACTGTTGACTTGAGGTGTTTGTGGGCTCTCAGGCAAGCTTCCCTCAGTGAGCCCATTGCTTCAGTGAGAGTGCAACCTGATGGCATCCCAACATCATCTAGGGGCCACAAGATCATTTGGAGTCCCAGCTCCAAGATCCTGCACCCACAGAGCTGGGGCTCTAAAGAAAGAACTGATGCAAAAAGAACCAGGACAACTGCACCCCCCCCCCATGCCAGCTGCCCCCTTTGCAAGTGGGCCTTAGAGGGAGAAGAGGAGGCATGCTGACAGGCAGGGAGGGGAGGAGGTTTGAGCCAAGGATTCACACTGATTCCTTTTAGTGGCCTAGTTTCATCCCAACCTTGAGTACTAGAGCATATGTCAAGTTTATTGCAGAAAGGATGCTCAGAGAGAGCAAGAGTGAGCACACACAAGTGTGCCAGGTTTCCAGTTGGATGGTAACTAAGCAAGCAAGCTCTAAAAGCATTTAGGGAGACCTTAGTAAGAGGAATCTCTGATAAGTAAAAGCCAACCACTTTGCAGAGACTCATGGCTAGTCTGTGAAATAACGTGAGAGATAACTGCCATTTCTGATGTCAGTAGTCTAGCCAGCGAAACAGAAAATTACCTAGTGGCTGGACCAACCTTCTTGGGAACAGTAACTTCCAACTCAAAAGCTCAAAGTGGTTGAAACTAGTCAACCTATTCAAGAAAAGGCATTAAAGTTATTTGGATGAATAAGTGAAAAGGCTCGTTAAATCTATTCAAGTTGTCAACTGACTAGATGCTCTAGGTGCAGTGTGCATATACATCAGAGCTAGAGGTTTGTTACAGAAGGGTAGAGAGCCAGCGAGCAAGCAGGAAGTGGCATTTACTGTTGCTCCTCCTCAGTGACATTGTGTCGTGAGGCAGAGAGTGAGGCCAGTGAATAGGCATGTTGCTATAGTAAAGAGAAACAGCAACTCCAGGATGTTTTGTTACTTGGGCCCTGTTGGGAGGTGGATCCTTAGCTTGTATCCAACCATGCCTATTCTTGTTGCTGGCCCTGGAACCACCTATATACATGTTACATTTGTTTACTAACATTTACTAATATTCTGAACTGGGGCGCTGTGTTTGGGTATAACATCCATTTTTAGCACTACAGCTGTGGACCAAAACATTTCTGGATTTCAGCATGAAAGTTTTGAATTCAGCACTGGTTGATAAGGTGCTTCTCTGCCAGGAATACCAAACTACCACTACTGTGGAGTGACTGAAAATAGAGAGAAAAACCTATTCTTACTGAAAGAAGCAGCACCAGTGGTGGCAGCAAGTAGGATTGTGCAAACAGGTTGTTGCTGACTGTACAGCAGCCTCTGCTGATGCCAATTGTCCATACCAGGAGCTACTACCAAGGTAGGAGCTACCCACATGCATAGTGCTAAGACACTGCGTTCTCTCTGACTGGTTGTGACAACAGGACAGCTCAGTTGCCCCAGGGTGGCCAGTCAACATTTGCCACTAGTGCAGGGATCGGCAACCTTTAACACTCAAAGAGCCATTTGGACCCATTTCCCACAGAAAAGAAAACACCGGGAGCCGCAAAACCCTTTTGACATCTAGACTGAAGATAACACTGCATATATAGTTTTTTTTACCTTTATGCTATGTATAAAAAAACTATAGTGTGTTGTATTTATGAAATCAATGAAACAGAGAAAACAAATTTTTATTTCTGCATGCAAAAAAAATATTTTGAACTCCAAAAAAAAAAAAAAAAGACGCTGGGTTGAAAGTTACTTTCAAATAAAATATTCAATGTCTATCTGAGTCCTCCTCGTATTTATGAAATAAAAAGCCGAACTTCTATTATCCACTAGCAGCAAGCCAAACATGCCATCTGCTTCTGTGTGCCCTCATCCTTTTATCACGTGGTGAAATATTGAACAAACATCCCTCTCCCAATATAATAATGTTGCTGGAATTTTTATAGGAATCTTCTTAAAACAAAGAAGTAGATCTATATCTTCATTATGGTTTAGGTGCAGCTCTTGTTCAGTCACTAAAAACTGTTATTTTTAATCTTACATTATAAACTAGTTGGATTCCTTTCGTATATTTTGAATAGGAGAACAGCTTCCCACAGAGTCAAAGTCAGTGCTAAAGGGCTGCATGCATGAAACAGCAAACCCCATAAGTTCATCAGCAGTAAAAGCAAATGAATCTACCCACGTACCATTAAACATTCGGTTTTCTTCAGAAACTTTTCTTTTCTTTGGATTTATCCATGGTTGGAGGGGGTGGGGGAAGCTCAGTAAATCGGTGCCGGATTAAACAGCAAACCCCATAAGTTCATCAGCAGGAAAAGCAAATGAATCTACCCACGTTTGGTTTTCTTCAGAAACTTTTCTTCAGATTTATCCATGGTTGGAGAGGGGGAAAGCTCAGTAAATCTGCGCCCAGTGGCAGATATAGGTGTGTTTAGTGACTGATTAGCAGATAAACAGTCAAGTGATGTGAACTGTGACAGGTCCCAAGCACAGCTTTTAACATTCAGATGAAGGAGATTCCATTGGGACAAAGAATCTTTTCAGCAGCTTCATGTAACATGAGAGCCTGCAGGAAGCTTGTTTAGCAGAGGAATGTAGCGATTTACTTAACTAGCTGATTTACTTAACTAGCTAGCACTGCGTTCCTGAGGTTCCTGAGTGGAGCTTTGAGCAGATCAGCGGCTGTGCCGGTGCGTGTTTTGAGCGACGGAGCCGCAGCAGAGGGGTTCAAGAGCCACGTGCGGCTCCGGAGCCATGGGATGCCAACCCCTGCACTAGTGGATCTCCTTGCTGGACACAACTTGGAATCAAGAAATGCCACATAAATGATGTGGTGAAAGATGCCAACATAAAAACTATTTTTCATTTCAGGTTCCCAAGATTTTGTCCCTGGCTTTAAAAACTGTGAAATTAGAAGAATGATAAATATTGGAGCATATTTCATTTGCTTTTGGGGTGGCTTTCTTTTCAGGGTTACATTTCTGTTGTAAAAATAGAAAAAAATCTAAAAATAAAAGATGTAAAACCAGTTTAGCTAAAGTTCTCATATAGGTATAATGCTCTAGTAAAAACAAGATGAGATTTACTATTGGAAGGCCCTGGGGTTATTAATACTGGGCTCATTAATTTGCAGTTAATAAAAGAGTTATACATAATGTGACCTTTGGGTAACCTTGACAATTTTTTCTTCACCGTGGTCCTGAGTCACTTTGAACTATTGTCTTTGAACAGAAAGAAAGAGGAGCACTGAAAATCTTGCTTAATGGAAGTTGCCATTTGGGATCCAACAGGGCCTTTTGCTCATATATGTGTGTGTGCATGTAAGAAAGAGAGAGACCTGAGACATGAGCTTTTTCTGGCCAGTACATGGTAGATTCATAAAAAGAAGGCAGCACAACCAATGAAGAGGCATCTCTTGGTTCACAGCTATTCCATCTGTCATGCTTTTCTGTGCCATCAGTTATGGAGACTGTCCAGTTATCTTGATGGAGCAGATTGTTCTGCTTACTTGATAGCTAAAATGGATTTGTGGTCACAAAGCTTGCTGTACTAGAAATAAATAAATTATGACATGTACCATTATTTACTGCTGTTTTGTTTCTATCTCCCTACAGGGAGAATTTGGAAAGGAAAACTAAACTGGTTGCAAAAATGTAGAAATAATTACCATGCCCCTCCCCATGTTAAAAAAAAAAAAGGAAGGCAGAATTGAGACATTCCTGGCAACAAAAGATAGAGCTCTGTTTCAGAGCATACCTGGGCAGTAACTTTGAAAACTAATTTGTATATACCAAAAATTCCATCTTGCACCATCTTGCACTGGTTCTCAGGTTGCCCTTGCCTGCCCTCACTGGAGTACAAAATAATTGCACAGTACAGTCTGTTCAGCAGATGCAATGCAACTACCAAGGATAAAGCCCAGTACATGAATATTGAAGGTGTCATCTTTGGTGGCTTCCTGGAGCCTCTTCGAATGTTAAACCAGGACTATAGAACCTCTTTCAGCTAAAAAGCATTCCATTTTCGAGAAGCTAGCAATGTGAATGCATTCCAGTGGTGGACAGGTCTAAAGTCAAAAGGGCTCAGCTGGCATATTTTAGCTTAAAGTTTTTGCTGCCAATAAGTAAGCATTAAGTGAGACATTTCAGCTGTTTAGTACTGGCAAAAAATGACAGAATAGCCAGGAAACTACCATATTTTTTGCTCTATAAGACACGCCTGACCATAAGATGCACCTAGTTTTTAGAGGAGGAAAACAAGAAAAAAAATATTCTAAATCAAATGGGCACATAATCACAGGCACATTCCCCATCACTTTCCCATGGACTGCACATCTGACAGACTTACTGCACACACACATTCGCTCTATAAGACACACAGACATTTCCCCTTACTTTTGAGGGGGAAAAAAGTGTGTCTTATAGAGCAAAAAATATGGTACCAAATGGAAGTTTGTTAGAAAAAGGGGCAGGGCTAGAAGAACATGTGAGGTCTTCCAAGGACCCACAGAGAGCTGGGTTTGGCTTTCCATCCTGGCTTTCCATCCTGATGTTCTGCATTTCTCTGTCCTTTGTTAAGTCTTGCGGAAATTATTTCTCTCTGAATCTCCTCAGTGATCTTGGATGCTTCGGGAAAAAGGGTTCCCAGAACTACTAAAAAGAATCTATTCTACAGCAATAAAAAAGATGGGAAAGCCTCACAAAAGACTTACAAATGGAACTTGTTGTCCCTCATCAACATTGTCATGGTCAGACTTCTCTTAAGGGCCAGACACACGGTGGGGACCATGTGACAAGCATTTCCTGGAGTTGTTCCTCTTTTTCATGACTGCCTCCTTGTCCACCCACCTCTTGCTCTGGCTCAGATGGGGGTGGCAATGATGATGAGTGGCAGACGCCAATGCCGGCTTGCTCCTTGGCTCTCTGCCTGCCAAGCAAGCAAACAGTATTACAAGCATAAACTGCAGTAAGCCTAGAGCAGCCCTCAGCAATGCAGGTTTTCTTGTTTGCTGTAATGTCTGGATTTTGTCTGACTTATATTCTGTCCTATTGTCTCACCTCAACAATAGCAGTCTTCTTGCCATGTCGTCTCAGCAACGCAGGTTTGCCTGCTAGCTGTGGTTCAACTCCTGCATCTTGCCTGACCTTTGCTATGTACTCTACCCAGTTTCCTTCCTGTTCTTGACCCTTGGCTTGTTCATGACCATGTATTTGTTCTCCCCTGATACTTCTGGTTCCTGGCCTTGATTATGGTCATATATCATGACTATGACTTGGACTTTGCTATGGAACCTTGCTGTTGGATTCTTGTTTCTCCTCAAGTTCTGCTACCCTAGTCCTGGTGGCTCTATCTTTTCTTGCACTGCCCTGGCCCTGGATCCTGACATCACCCTGTGCAAGGTTTCCAAATGGAAGTACTTAAATATTCACTTTTAAATGTCTGTGAGTGCCAAAGCTTATGTCAGAAATTATCCCAAATCTCTGCATTCCTGCAGATGAATAATGAAGAAGAATCCTGCTAAATCATGTATTGGTCAGTCATGAATTAACACATATATGGAATAGCTTGTCCATATGGAATTAGTTTAGTGCGTATATCAATACAGTATGACAAAAGGGATCCCTTTAATACATGATATCTAATGTTCATGATATGGAGAATATGTGCTTTTTATAGATTTTCCAGATGGGGCAAATCTTAGGGAAATACAGTGAGACAGTTCTCCTATCTGTAATAGAGCATTCCATTCATAAATGGAAGTCATCTCACAATGACAAAGAAATGCACTTCACACTAGCATGCTTTTCTACCACATCAAAAATTAATTTGAGAATCAGGCAAAATTATACAGTCCAAGTACAGCAAACAGGTCACTTACAGAACTGATCACCTATCCTACAGCAGCTGGTGGCAGTGCTATTTTACAAGTCATAATTATCTGTCACTTTAACACTGAATGAGTCTCAGTTGCTGCACAGATATTACCACTCTTCTGCAAGAATTCAATATGCCTTTTCTTGACAAAACTGCTTTAAACTCCCAATTACAGAAGAATGGCCTGTACAACTACACTGCAGAAGAGTAAAACAAAAGGAACAACAACAAGAGGTCAGTCTTCTCTCAGCAAGAAAAACAATGACTGAATTAAGATGGAAAGTGTGACCTGTAACTTTGTCCTTCTGAAAAGTTTGGATCAAAACAGTCATCAAGCTTTAAATCCATATCTAGTACCTATGTATTTTTCTTTTCCACTTTAAAAGATAGGGCTATGTACAGGGACGTCAATCTGGATTGGGAGCTCAGCATGAACATTCAAGATCTAGATCAAGATTATCATGAACATTCAAGATCTAGATCTAGATCAGCATGAACATTCAAGATCTAGATCTAGATTTCTCCTCTTTCTCCAGAGTTAAAATGAAAACAAAAGATCTAACTGTTAAATATTGATTCTGACAGATTTTACCCAAGGCATTTCTTGTACCTTTGTCATTCCCTACTCATAGGTTGTTTACAGGTTCTTTAGGTGATTCTGTGATCCTCCAATTTCACTTCTGTGTCTAACCAGTGAGTCTTTTTTTTTTTTTTAGAGCAAGGAAAATATGGTATTTAATTGTTAAAGTGAAAGAATGCACTATTTTGTCTTGTGCTATTGTGCTATTCTTTTATACCCACAATGCTACCTAGAGATTATTTAGTAGAAAAGCAGGAAGTAAATGTCTCTTGTGTAGTGTTTAGACCTCAGTTTTGTGATGAAACCAAAACAGATACAGATTAACAGCCTCAGAATGGAAAGATGCGAAATACAGTTAGGGACAGAATTACTCTGGTGATTTATTCCTTGTGTGAATTCATATAACCACGTATATAAGTTGTGTTATTCAAGAGTTGCTTGGTAAAATTCTGGACTGCAACATGCTTCACATAGCTATCTGTAATCATTCATTCATTCATTCATGTTTAGACTTAGTAGTCTAAGGCGCTCTAAGTGGATTACAATCCATAATTTTATAATAACAATATAATAATTTTATGGTAACAATAAAACATTAATTAAAATACAGTATACAAAAAGAATAAAACAAAACAGTACACAGCTGACAGCAAATTAATTTAAAATCATTCATATTAACAACAACATAAAAACAGTTTATTAGTATTAGACTGACTTTATTTCTCATCTTTTTTCCTCTTGTGAGGAGCTTAAGGCAGCTTAATAGCTCCATCTTATCCTCAGAACAACCACCTGTGCCTACAGTCCCTCAGTCAGCATCATGGCTGAATAGAGACTAGAACCCAAATTTCTCAGGTCTCCCATCTAACCACCACACTAACTCTCCATTTATTATAAACCTGGGACCAAGGATACTGGCTGGAATGCATGCTGTTCTGCTAGGCCATGAAGTAGATAAGTTATGTAGTTCCCCAAGCTTGTCTTGAAATATGTACCACTCAGTGTTGGTACCTCTGCCTTTTTTCCTGAATATTTCTGCTGGTATTCTCTTTAACAATTATCTTACATGTAAGAGTAACTTCACAGGATATAAACAAGATTTACTTAGCTCTGTGCTTTTCGGGGGCTTGGTACAAAAGAACAAAAGTCCCAACTTCACTTGTTTGCCTCTTCTGGTACAGGTGGGAAAGACCACTGTTTGAATGCCTGGAAAGTCTCTGTCAGTCTATGTAAAGAAACTAAGCCACATTGACCAGTCATCTGATTCAGCTTCCTTTATTCCTATAAACTATATGATTATGTAATGCACAGTCGATTTATTTTCACTTATGAATATTTGCAACTAAGTCTAAATGAATCACTTACAAATTTAATTTACCAATTGTTGTGTCTGTTGCAGGGATGGGGAATGTGTGACCATTCATCTGTTGCTGGACTGCAACTCTTACCATCCCTGACCATTGTATATGCTGACTAGATGCAAGTTGCAGACCATCAACATCTGGAGGACCGCAGTTTCCCCATCCCTGGTTAATTGCTTCTTTTCTATAATCTAGAAGTCACTGTGCAGATATTATTCTGACATATTCCAAGGAGACTGGCATTTGGTGTTCCCTTAAAAAAACAAAAAGCTGGTACTACAGATCACAAGTAGAAAAGAATTTTCTCAGCCTTAATCCACTGCAGTTTGCAGTGAATATAACAGACCAAACTTAAAATCAATTAAAATATGTTTTTTAAAAAATAACCATCAAATGGGACACAATCACCTGCCTCTTGGATGAAGCCAGCAGTGCCTTTGCAAATGAAAGTTACAGGTTCACATTCTTGAGCTTCAACAGGATCAGGAGTTTTACAGACACTGCATCAATCAGGAGTGAGATATGTTTCTTCTGGATTTGTGGATGGCCTATTTTGCCAAGTGTGTAATTAGTTCCTCTGGCAATAATGGTGAATTTGTATGCATGAGTTTACGAGAGTTATTTTTAGCTCACAGAAGGACTCACTGGAGAAGACCCTAATGCTGGGAACAATTGATGGCAAAAGAAGAAGGGGATGGCAGAGGATGAGATGGCTGGATGAAGTCACTGAAGTAGTTGGTGTGAGCTTAAGTGGATTCCGCGGGATGGTAGAGGATAGGAAGGCCTGGAGGAATGTTGTTCATGGGGTCGCAGTGGGTTGGACACAACTTCGCAAATAACATAACGCATTTAGCACACAACAGATGTTTAGAATATGATACATATATATATTTGTGTGTGTGTGTGTATGTTATAGCATATATGTTATAAGTATGTTATGTTATATTATATATATATATACACACACACATACACACACACAATATATACTTCTAAATTTTAATAAACCTTAGTTATTTACTCAATGTGCAAAGCTAGCTGTGCAGCTTTTGCACCCTAGTCTGGATGCATATCCATATCATGCTCTTTGCAAAATAGATAGCTGTTCAGGAAAAAAAATATGCCTAAAGCAACTCCAAACAATCTATTTTCTGGACACTGAAACATTGGACTGGAAGTTTTAGCATCTTTGCCAGCTTAGATGCACATGCAAAATATGAACAAGGCTTTAACTAGTATGCAGTTTCTGTATGTCAATTTAGAAAACACATCTATTCACACACTATGGATTTGAAAAACTGAATTCAGAATTAAGTTGTTTCATAAAGGATATCATCTTTTAATGACATGCTTGCTTTTTGTGGGTGGATATGCAGGGCGAGTGTGGTATATCAGAGACTCCAGACTGGACCAGGCCAGACCATATTTGCTCCTTCCATTCATTGGCTCTGCTGTTCCATCTGCCAAAATTCACATACAAAAACAGTACAGGAAAATATATATGTAAACCTGTATGCAAGCCCAGCATTTTAGTCATTAATAGATTCAGTTGAATTAATAGGAGTGAAATTAATAACAACTAACTTGTCCCATTGATTTAAGTAGGCATGACTTTGAATATTTGTTTGATTACAGTCACCTTTCAGAGAGCTTTAGGTATAGGGTGGCATAGAAATGGAAGAAGAAGTAGTTACCTTCACTGCTTGACACTTTATTGTCAATAAGCCACAGTGGTTTGATCGTTGTGCAAGCAGCCCCGCAGGTTGTTTACCCCCCTTCCTCTTGGTCTTTCTGCAGGTATCCCCGGGACCCTGCAGCAGGACTGGTTTGCCTGCTTTCTCCCTGCCAAGATTACAACCTCTTTGGTGTTCACCATGGCTTTTGAAATTCCTATTACCAACTTTTTTAAAATTTTGAAGACCATGAAAAACAATCTGCCATTTGACAGCTAGTGATAGCTCCTCCAAATGCCTAAGTAGCACATTGGAGGAACTCTCACTGGTTTATCATCCCCGTTCATGACTCATTAAGGGTTGTCATGTTGTGCATATCCAGTTATTGTCTATAGTGCAGGCACTACCTGTGACACTATTCATGAAAAAGTAAATTGAAATTTTCATTTCAATGCAGTTAGGTCCAAGGGGCTGATCCAGGTTGGGTTCACAGCCAGGGAAGAAGACAAATGTCTTACAAAGCTCCCAACTGACCACTTCCCTGGGCAAATCAATTTCAACAGTAATTAGAAGCTTTCTGGATTGTGATCATTGCTGTCTGGAGGGTTTGGGTCAGGTGTGATGTTGGTGGGGGCAGTTTGCTGTTGTCCCCTGCAAGGATCAACATGAGCGGGGATGCTAAAATGTGGAGGCTTGAACAAGGGCAAATTTCTGCAGTTGTTCCCACCCTTGCTGCTTTGGGAAGCCCTGACAGTGACCTCAACAGTTTTCTTTGCTATAAGTGAGATATTTTAAACCATAAAGGGTACACATGCAGCAAAAACTGTCAGCAAAAATCTAATTCCTTTCATCACTCCATAATGAATTCATTATGTGGCTGCCAGAAAAGAGAAGAAGCCCTATTATAGGCAAAAATATGTCCACAGACACTCTTCAAATAGTCCCATCATGTCAGCTTTCTTGTCTTCATTCATGGCCCTTGTCTTCATTCATGGCCCTTGTTTTCCAACTCCAAATGTATTTATGTGCAGCTGGTGCTCTTGCTGTAGTCCAGGCCAATTAATCTGGCAAAATTTCTTTTAAGTGAATTCCTACTTATTCAGTTTCAGCATTGTATGTATTGTGCATTCATTGTCAATGCTCAGGCTGAACTTGCTAGAACTAGAATGCACAATGACAGGAACTCCCAGAGTTTCTATTTTAAATGGTACATTCACAAGTGATTCCATCTGCTTGCAAAAATTCTTTTTAAAATAGTTACCATTGTTTAATTTCTAACTCAGTTATAGTTCACACAACATTATATAACTTAATTTTTCTGGCAGACTAATGGCAAGCATTCAGTTTAAATGGGAGGGGCATGGGGGGTACTGTGAGGCAACACTCTAAACTACTTGATTGCTTTCAAAGAGATACCTTGTTATCCTGATATCTCCATCTGTCAAATGAAAAGAATGGTGGCCTATCTGCAAGGGGTGTTGTGAAAAGAAATGAAGTAACATTTGTAAAGCCATTTCCACATTAGGCATTTGTTGTGGAATTGATGCTTTTTGTTTCTTCACCTTTTTGAAGGGAAGCCGCATGTTTTGCCTCTTCTGCTTCTACTTTTTATTAGCACACAGAAATCTGATGTTAAGAAACAAAACAGAAGTTCAATCTCTGAACTTCTGGATCACCATAGTGCTACTTTTCTGGCATTTTAGAGAGGTGTGATTTTTATGTATTTCATGAAGTTGGGCTGAGCCCATGCCTCTTCATTTTCAGACCTGAGCAAATTCTTTCCTTCACTGTACTATCACCATTTTAGGGTGCATGCTTTCTTTTTTTGTTGTAACATTTTTACGCTAAAAAATAAACAGCAGAGCATCTGCTCCTTATTGAGCCAATAAAAGCAGCACAAAGTTAACAATGAGCAAACTGGAGAGGTTTGGTGACTCCAGGTTAAAGTTTCTTCTGTGGGCTGCCTGCATTACAAAATGGTGACAAAGGAGGCTGCCTTCCTTCAATGAGTTCAGCTAAGATTTTGGAAAGCAACAGAGACATTGCAGAAATTAATAAAATATGGAAAGAAGAATTGATAAAAGGGGAGGGAGGAGATTTGCCCATCAAAGTGCTATGCAAAGCAAAAGAAAGGATCTGATTTTTTAAACCACTGCTTTAATTTCTGTGGGGGAGAAAGTCAGGGGCATCAACATGAGAAAGTGAATAATAAAAGCAATAAGGAAGGAGTGAGAGAAAGGAGATGGGACGTACATTTGCACACCAACTTGGTGTGTTCCAAGTTGGTGCCCTGCAAATGTATTAGAGCCCAATTCACCAGGTTAGAGAAGTCATGCCCACTGCAGACAGAACTTGATGGGGGCAAGTGTGATACCCTTCATGGGTACACGCTCAGCAGGTACTGTGCCTTTAAGAAAACAGTTTTGAAAATAAAATTGGTCACTTATAGGTTCCTTCTCTCTTCTGGTTTCTTCTCCCCTTCATAGTAGGTCCCACTTTTGACTCTGCCCTTGCCCCACTGTGGTCTCTTATCCTGATTCCTCCTCAGGGCACCAGTCTGACACCAGCTCACAGTCTCTACACTTGACTTATTTTACTGCCCTGATTCAGCATGGGGCAGACCTCAAATATCTTAGCTCTATGAGCACCACCACGTCCTTGCCACAAAGTGTTGCAACTAGATTGCAAAATCAGAGGCTCTTATCCTAAACAATCAGCATTCTGTGTCTGCTTTCAGGTGGAATCTGACTGCGCTTTCACCTTGACAGTTCCTGCATCATATTTGATTTCCATTCAGGCCCAGTAGTAAGAACAGACACAATGGTTGAAATGTAATGTTAGCTGCTGGAAAAGCTTTAGGAAACATTGGCAGCATCTTTATTTTTAAACATGGCTCACACTGTTTCTGCTAATTACACTGGCCATATTAATGGCACAGATTGTTCATTTTCAGGCCTAGGCTGGAAAGACTACCTAGAGAGGTGTTATTCTCCCCAGCACTGTGTCAGATGTCACCTGGTAGGATATTAAAACCAAGGCGAGATTGTGTCAAAAAATATTTTCTTTTACTGTATAGCAATTCACGGAGCAGCACCATTGCATTAAAGAGAATTCCCTTTGCTGGAGAAATGTTAATGCAGGCTGCCAAAGAGGAGAGATTTTCCATAGTTCACTGTTAATATAAGCCTTCACAGCCACAAGACATGCTGCCCTGGAATGAATGGCTGTTTTAATGAGAGCCGAGGACCAGAGTTTCATACCCCTTGCTGAATACAATCAAGTTAGAAAAGGGAAGCTTTGTTACTTCAACCCTTGGCTTAATTTCTTTTCATATAAGCACTAATTGGGTTTAAATAAACCAGGGTAGAACATAACAGATTTATGATCCTTTTAAAAAAATATTATTATTTTAGTGAAACAAAACCAAAATTTGAGCATTCAGAGACAGTGCACAGGCTCCCCGCTTTTATGAGGTAATTATGAGTTAGTGTTTACTGTCTCCCTGATGAGGCTGTGTGGGTTCCTTTTAAAGTGGCTCTGGGATGAATATCAAAAACAGAATTTATGGTCAGGCCTATTTTTCAACATGTAAAGTGCAGGAGACATTTATTTATTTTCTTCTGCAATATTTCTCCCACCTTTCTGCACCCTTGCTCTTCTCCAAAACAGTACTTATCTGTTACTGCCTATTGGTGGGGGGAGCTTTGCTGCCTCATCAGAAATGATTACTTGGGGAAGGGGAGGAAGTCTCATGGAGGAAAATATTTTCCCCTGCAGAGGATGCTTGAGGTTTCCAAGGGTACATTCTTGTTACCATTTCAAAACACCCGCCAGCTGATAAAAGTGTGAAGGTTGGGTCATTTCACAGTCAGCTTACTGCTGCCTTTCATTTAGTTCCAGTTTCCTTTGGAATTAAGCATCTGGCTAAATGGTTTGGAATGCTTTCACATTTGATGCAGCAAGGAAGGTCAAACTGACCTGTGCTACAGCTTAACAGCAAAGAAGCTGAAGAAAATCTGTCTGCATACAGCTTCAAGGAGTACATTACTGCACTCCTTACAGTTGGCACCCCCAAAGCTATCCTGCTGCCCTCAGGTCTGACAGTGACCATGATGCCACTCTTGAAGTAAGATTTTAGCTATGATTCCTGTGGATTTCTGTCCCTGGAGTGGAAAAATACCATCTTGTCCTTTGCTTCAGGCAGCAAAATGCCTTTGGCCAGCTCTAAGAACATAAGGAAAGTCATGCTGGGTCACACCAAAGGTTCATCTAGATCAGTGTTTTGTTCACACACTGGTCAAACAGATTCCCATATTTAGGGAAGCTCTAGTGCAACAACAACCTCCTGCCCATGTTCCCCAGCAACTGGTTTACAGAGGAATACTGAGCCTGGTACCGGATCTAGTTTCTTGTTTTTGTTTAGTCGCTAAGTTGTGTCCAATCTTTCATGACCGCATGGACAACATTCCTCCAGGCTCTCCTGTCCTCCACCATCCCTTGAAGTCCACCCAAGCCTACACCGACCAACCCAGAATATAGTCATTGTTAGCCTTATCCTCCATAAATTTATCAAAGCCTTTTTAAAAGTTAGCCAAATTGATGGTCATCATTGCATCTTGTAGCAGCAAATCCTATAGCTTAACCATGCACTATAGGTCCTGAATTTATCATCAGTTGGTCCCATGTCCTAGTATTATGAAAGAAGGAGAATCATTACTTCCTATCTACTTTCTCCATACTGTGCAAAGTTGTATATACATTTGTCATGTCTTCCCTTAACTGCCATTTTTCTAGGCTGAGCATTATAAACTTTCTTCCTATGGGAGAAGCCCTTTGATTATTCCAGTTTTCTTCTTCTGAACTTTTTCCAACTCTACAATATTTCCTTTTAAGTGTGCCAACCAGAGGTATACACACTATTCCATGTGTGGTCACCCCACAGTATGGGTAGAAGCAGTAAGATGGTGATGATTTGATTTCAGTTTATTTTCTAATTATGCCTCACATGGAATTTGCTGTTTTTCACAGTGGCCACATACTGAATGGATATGTTCATCAACCTGTCACAACCTCAAGTTTCCTTTCTGGATCAGTAATCACTAGCTCATCAGCATATATATATATATATATATATATATATATATATATATGTAGGTAGGGGTTTTGTCCCCATGTGTATCACTTTGCACTTGCTTGATAATCCATTTTCCCACTTTGGAGAGATCTATTTGGAGTTGTTCTCAGGCCTTTATTTTATCCATCTTAAATAATCTGGTGGTAATTCAGTAAACTCCTAATTCCAGATCATTTATGAATAAATTGAAAAGCATTAATCCCAATAAAAATCCCTGTAGGACCCCACTGTTTAGATTCCTCCACTGCCAGAATTTATCATTTATTACCAGAGAAAACTATCTGTTTTCTCTTCTTAAACTAGTACAGATCCATAAGAAAACCTCACTTCTTATTCCATAACTGGTAAGTTTTCTCAGGAGTCTTAGTCGAAATCCTTTTGGTTGTTCTAAGTAAACAATGTCTACCAGATCACTCCTGTCCACAAGTTTGACACTCTTAAAGGAGAGACAGGACCACCTTTGTAGAAGGCCTGTTGATTATTTTACAGAGGGCCTGTCTTTCTATGCACTAACCAATTTACCTTAAATTATTTATTTAATTGATTTATTTAAAACTTTTGTAGAATGTCCCATTACCAATACAAAATGTATTTTTAAAACACATTGTTCTAAAATTTAACTAATAATAAAACCCCAATTAAAACAGTCAGGTCTTAAAACATTGTGAAAATAAAAAGGGTTTGGCCTGGCACCAAAAAGAATAAAGTGACGGCGCCAGGTGAACCTTTCTGGGGAGCAAATTCCACAATTGGGGTGCCACCACAGAGAAGGGCCTTCTCCAGGTAGTCACCCTCCTAATCTCCTTCAGGGAGGGCACCCAGAGAAGGGCATCTGCCCTTGATCTTAAGGGACAGGCAGGCATATATGGAAATTATGCTTTCCTTCATTTACCTTGAACAGCCATTAGGTGTATCAGTCTAATTGCCCAGATTCAATCCATAGATACCATTAAAAAAAGAAAAATAACCACTTTATCGTGACTGTAACACACATTGGAGGCCGTTGAAGTTGCCTATTATTACAGCACTTCCTTGTTTGAATGCCTTCCTGATTTCATTTTCAATCTCAGGACTGCCCTTACCATTCTGGCTCTAGGGGATGATAACATGCCTCAGTATTAAATGACTTTTGGAGCCCGTCATTGTCACCAATAGCACTTGTAAGGATAAGTCTGCCCTTTTTAAGGTATCTAGCCTGTATGACACGAGGCCCTCTTTAGTGTATAAAATAATACCGCCTCCACCATACCCTTTCCTGTCCTTTTTCTAGAGTTTATGTCCAGAAATTAGTATATTCCATGGATTTGCTCCATTTTACCAGATTTCCATTATTTCAATTACATTTATAGTCTCCTCTAAAACCAGACACTCAGCTCTCCCATTTTGGCTCAGAGGTTTATAGTATTAGGACAGAAACACCTCAACATGATATCCCTCCCCAGATGTCTCTGTTGTGTGGATCTTCTCCTATGGCCCTTTGGCCTTTTTGACTGGCTATCATATTTGACCATATGCTTATGGTCTGTTTCCTCCCCATCCCCACTTGGGAAATTGGAAATTTAAGTATTTTCATTTAACACAAACCTGATGCTTTCAGGCCTGTGTTGGCTGTACTCAAGGATTTGGTTTAAAAGCTTTAAACTTTATATTAAGCACCTGTTTCGAGTGAAACTCTTCTCTCTTGTATTGTCATACATACCTGGCTGGCTGGCATTAAGCAGGAGCAGGCTGGTCACATACTCAAGCCTTCTTATCAGTGTAACCAGAGCCTCCACACAGTCAAGGATTTAGAGGAATCTCTCCAGAGCGCAGTCTCCCAGGTAAGCAAAGAAACCACCTGAATTCAAACGTGTCAATTAGTGCTTGAGGCAGGAATTTCAAGCCAATGAGTGTCTGTTGTTGCAACCTGGTCATCCAGGTTATAAAAGGAAATTTGTCCCCCTGCCTTCTGGGTCGATTGCCACTTTGCTGTGATCAAACTTATTCTTGAGAATAAAAATACATTCCCCCCACCCCCCAATCTCTCACCCTTGGGCTGAGCACACCAAGGTCCAGGAGTCCAACATATGAATCCAGCTTGTCTCAAAATGTTCCCTAGAGTGTAATAGAACTAAAACTCTCTTCCCTATACCACTGTCAAAGGCAGCCATTGAGACTCTGGAGCTTTGCCTCTCCAAGTGGCCCTATGTGTGGAATTAGTGGCATTTTAGAAAAATGGTGGCTGTTGCTTTCAACCTCCTACCTAGCAACCTAGATTTGGCTTTCAAGACCTCACAACTATATTTTCTCATATTGTTGGTACCAACATGTGCCACGATCACTACTCCACTAATAAAGTGGTACATGATATTTGCAACCCTTGCACGAGGCAGGCAATTTGCCATGTGGTCTCCACATCCATAACAAACCCAGCTGTCTATGTTTCTAATGATCTCATCTCCCATTCCTGCAAGGCCCTGTATCACCACCAAGAGGCAGAGGTCTCGTTTTTAGACTAATGGATTAATGGCACTAAGTAGATCAGTTGGGTAAGGGTGCCAACTTTTATTGAGATACTGAGTGCATAGCAGAAAGAAGAATAAGAGAAAGAATTATGCTTATGTCCATACTGCTAACAGGAATTCCAGAAGACATGACAACAGACAAGCCCTGTAACAGGCTGGTACATTCAACTTCTGTGGCTTCAGGTCTATGTTGAGGTTCAAGCTAACTGTATGCCTTGGCTTCTTATATACCGTACGTCTGACTACTCATCATGTATTGTTTTGACTATAGCTAATCAATTTTGATAGGTTTTGTTTTGGAAATCACAGTCAACATAGATAACAAATATGTATCCCAGAAACTTTGTACTGGGTGTTAGTCCTTAATGTATCTACCAAGATCATTCTAGAGATAAGCTGACATAGCTACATCTTTATCAGGTGCCTACATATCTAAATACTTAGTTAAAATGAGATTTTCAGTTTGACCCTGTGGCAGATCCAGACCAGTGATCACTGTAGGTACAAGTGAAAGAAAAACACCACACAATCTAATTCCTCATATTACAATGGTCTTCCACAAAATCTCCTACTTGGAGCCCTCACCCTCCTAGAGACATGTTCATGGCATGGGAAGATTTTTTTTAGTATTCTGAAGAATGGATTCAGAGGGATTGTCTCCCCCTTCCTCAAAATGATGCCCTCCTACCCCAAGCCCACAGAGGAACTAGGAGTTGGGACACTATTGTGAAGTCCTCAAAGGTCTTGTGAACCAAACTTTGGCTTCTCCAGGTCAGCAACCTTGGCTTCAAAGTGAAAATGTTCCCTGAGAATCAGGAGCTCATTACATCAAGCACACACCATCATCTTCAGTTGACAAGAAGTCATGGATGTTTCCCTCAATGCAATGTAACAGATAGCTCCCAGACTACCTAGTGGTTTTCTATTAACATATCTATTTCTTTTATTTATTAGTATAACATTTTGTTAACAACCTAGTTGTTTGCTAGGAGAAGGCAGGGAAGGGTTGGCTGCCCCGGCTCCTTCACCCTGTTGCTAAACTCATACGTATGCCTAACCCAAATATGTGTGTTTTTTGCCCCTTGACACTGCGTCACTGGTTCTGAGATGCTTTGTCACTGGGCAACTCATGCTGAATGAGTCCTGTCCTGCATGCTGGTGTGAGAGGTAGCTTTTCTTGTTTAATCCATTCAGAAGGTACTGAGCTATTCTGCTTGGATTTTCAGATCATTGGTGTTCAGCACAAGAAAGATCAATTATTCATGAAAGGTGTAGTCTTCCTAGTGGAGCTGTAATAACTAGAAGTAGAACATGTGATTTTGCCTTTCACTGCTTTAGTAAATATTATGGCACCTCAAGGCATCCAACAAAACCCTTGACTTCAGTGAAACAGCTGAGATTCAACTGATCTGAGTATAGGACAATACTTGTGAAATTTTCAGCAGAGTGTTGCAATGCATATTTTAATTTGATCTTATGATATTGTCAGGGACAAGTGTTCAAGATACCCATTATTGCTTTCATTTTCTTTGGCTATTCCCATGCCAACACTTGGAGATGGTCATGGATTGCCTGATTAGTGTTAACTATTTGGAGGACCACAGCCATAGGGTCAAGCTGCAACATTAATTCCAAAGAACATTCTGCTCTGAACGGTAGAATTGTGAATGCTCATTTGCTTTATCATTGCACTCTAAATTACACTGTCATTACTATGCTGTAATGTATGAATCACCAAAAAGAGGAAATTATTATTATTTAAACAGAAATTCATACAGTTTGCCATAGTATGGATGACTATGTATAACTGTTCTGGCTGTCATTTAGGTACTTATTGTTAATGAGTGACAGTTTTTGATTCGGTTTCTTTAAAATAGAATTGGACAGTATAGTACTTCAAATAGAGGACTGCCCTCTGTACAAGAGGGCAAGGGGACCCAAAAATGTACTTAGTCAGGCTCCCTTCTTTTTTTAATATAAAAATGTTAAGGCAGCTGGCACAAGTTGTGA
This sequence comes from Varanus komodoensis, assembly GCF_004798865.1. Classification (NCBI taxonomy): domain Eukaryota; kingdom Metazoa; phylum Chordata; class Lepidosauria; order Squamata; family Varanidae; genus Varanus; species Varanus komodoensis. The sequence continues at coordinate 24,525,370 of NW_025335505.1, read as the reverse complement.
TGTTAAATAAATTACTGTTATTCATTTATATTTATGTATAGACAAATGGAAAGAAGCACTGTCTTTCTGGATTTGGTCTGCCTTTTTGAAGGAAATGTTGTTTTACTTTGATTCAAGATGGTGTCCTTATGCTTATGTAGACACTCATTTTTCTCCCACCAGCTTGTCTCCATAATGCCTTTAGGGTGGTTTGGTACACCCTGGGAAATTTTCATAGGCACTGCAGGAAAAATGCTTCTCCAGAGACTGGGTGGCAATCATAATTTTTAAGAGTAACATTATATGCCTTCATCCCCCTTAAGATCTATATGAGATGTCCTACTCCGGGAACCTTCTCTAAGAGAGGTAAAAAGGTCATCAACTTGGAATAGGGCCTTCTCTGCTATGGCGCCCAGACTCTGGAATGTACTCCCCAGAGAGGTACGCCTGGCACCAAGTTTATACTCTTTTCGGCACCAGGCCAAAACCTTTTTATTTAAACAGTATTTTAAACTCTAATAGTTTTTTAGTTTAGTCACTCTGTTTGGTTTATTGTTTTGTTCTGTTTTATTATTGAAATTGTTGTTTTAATTGTCCTTTTAAAAATTGTAAGCCATCCTGAGATCTTGTATAATAGGACGGCATACAAAAGCTTTTGATAAATAAATAAACAAACAACATTTGGGATTTTCTGAGCTGTGAAACAGAAGGCAGCACTGGGCTATAGATCCAGAGACAGGCAATGAACTTGTTACTTACACTCCCACCTTGCGGTGCTGCTGTTCATGCCTGTTGCCATTTTCTGTCCCTCCTTTTCACTGTTAGCCAAGCCCACTCCTTCTTCATCTCAGCCCAAGTGGGGACTTCAAAGTTGTCCATCAGCAGTGAGCTTCTGAACAATAAATGGGACATGTGCACAAGTCACTTCTTCACTGTGGGAAACGGTATTTCTCCTGAAATCGTAGTAATTTTAGGGCAATCTGTATCCTTTTTTCATGAGGAAACCAGTCATCCTGCTAAACTTAGGGATATTCATAGCTGACCTGAAGTCCACACAAGTATTCATATGCTCTTTGCTCCTTTTTAAAAATGCCTTTGGAGGTACCAGAAATATGGGGCCACTTCAGAAAATAAAAAGGACTTCAGAACCTTGGGGCTTTTTCCTGTTGTTATCTGTGTGCTAAATATAGCAAAACTGCCCCAAGTGCCTGCTAAGTGTGCATCAGCCAGGGAGCTAAAGATCAGTTGGATTTTAGATTCCTGGTATTGATTTAGTAAGACCATAAAGAAGTAAATTGCAAAGATGTCAAACAGGATGTGATTAATATGTCACAGGAATTAATCAAAAGCAGCATTTAAATAAAGAGCAACTCTCCCTGTCTCCTCACCAAATTCCCAAGTGCCGATTGCAGTAAGAAGGAAAAATGTAGAAATAGTTGGTTGTATTCAGCACTGCAACAGGGTGAGCTAAATTTACAAATTTAACATTCCCACTTAAAATAATCTAGATGAATTATAAAATTCTGAGAAATTACTTGGCTTGTTTATATTCATGGCAGTATTCATCTAATCTTTTATTTCAATTATATATCATTATTTTGGTAAAAACAGATAAACCTGTGGGGATTTCAAAATTGCTTCATTGCCTGGTAGCAGGTTTCTAGGTTTGGGAGGAACCAATTCTATTGTCTCACAATAGCACTGAAACGGAGTGAAAGAACTCATTCTTTATCCCCCCCCCGCCCCCCACAATGCTGAATAGAACTTAGCCACTGTCATTGGGACCATTGGTTAGCCTGGATTTTCACTTCTCATATTTTAAAAACAAGTCTCTAGCAATTTGAGCTTAGAATCTGAGTGTAGTGAAGCATTGGTACACTTCAGTATTCCTGTATTTATCATATTGGGACCATAAAAATAGGGGTTCTCAAGTACCTTTCAGGCCACAGTATACAGCTGGTATCCTCTGAAAGGTCTTCAGGTTTGGAGGGCATAACATTGATAGGTCCATATTAGATTTATAACCTACTATATTTGCTTGGAGGAAGAGAGATCTGTCTATTCTTTAAATATAAAATTCTCTATAAAGGGAAATGTGCATTGGCAGTGTAGAATGAATAAACCGGGCCATTTTCACACAGAACCCAAAAACACTTTTTGTATCTGTCATTTAAATGGAAAATCAATAGCTTGAATATGCGCTCAGATTAAAAGCAACTCTCTCCCACTTTCCATCTTACATTAAAAACATTCACGTTTGCACAAAATCAGTATATGCAAAATAAACAAATAAAATCAAAGGTGCTTAGTGTTGTGCGTAAAATGTGCACAGATGTAGAATGGGCAACAAAGGCCATGGCTCATGCTTTCTGACTTGCTATTACACATGAGGGGACAAGTCTGTTTAATGTGATGCTCTTCTCCATGGGAATAATTTATTGGTTCATTCCCATGAACAAAACAGTAATATCAGAAGCAAAGACATCCTTCTTTGCAGCCCTAATGTAGCTTAAGGAACTCTATATGCTTGATGAGATTTGGAATCAAGAAGGAAGATGAAATGAGTGAAATTATAATTATGGCAGCTAAGGAACAAAAAGGGTTTTCAGAGGGAGCAAGTGAACAGAGAAGGGAAAAGAGCCAAGGATAAAATGTGAGACAGTGAACATGAGATTTAAAATTGCTGCCAGGTAGGACAAACTAGATGCTTTAAAAGATGAGGGAAAAAAGTTAGAGAGGCAATGGAGCCTGCAAAGAGAACACAGGAAAATGCGTCTTAAACTTGTACTAATGTCCAGAAAATGAGACAGTGAAGGGGTGGATCATTAACAAATTGAAATAATCTATTGTTGTCAGTAACTATCGCTTCCTGCTACACATCATTACCAATATGGTTGCTGCACACACGTGGAAAATTGTGTATCCTTGATAGGGAGCATTTTATGAGGTTCATGGGCTATGCCTTTCACATCTACTATCCCAGTGGGGTATCCTGCGGAAAACTTCCTGTGTTTGGGGCTGTGGTTTGCAATGCTGAATTGTTTTATTTATTTATTTAGGAGACTTCTATGCCGCCCCATTCGCCAAAGCCTCGGGGCGGCTCACATCCATAAAGTTCCTTAAAATAATATAAATTAACAGTATAAATTAAGTCGCCCTGGCCAAAGAATAAAATGAATAAATACTATTAACAATTAAAATGACATTTGAATAAAAATAAAATATATTTCCTTTAAATGGTGGTCTTGAAGCATATGCACACAGGCACATAGAATGAGTGAATGTCTCCTGAGAGACCGGTGACATTTTGCAGACTATTTTTTGCCGCCACCCTTTTTTCCTCCTTTCTGACACGCTTGTATGCCAATGTCTGTGACACATAGATAATTTATGAAAACAGAGTAGACACTTTTTAATAATTAAGTAATAGATAATGGGAGGGTTTTATTCTGAGGAGATACCATGCCTGTGCCTGAGATAGAGATGCTTACCATATTAGCAAAGGGGAAAGAAAAAGAAAAACTCAAGGAAGCTAACACTAAACTTGTACCATATAATTAAGAAAATTAAGGCACTGAAAGGTTCTCTATATTTTACAGCACATGTACTTCATTGCAGTCACATGATTGCATCAGGCCTGTGGCAAAATGCCAGCTGACTGCCCCAGTCTAAATCAGACAGCATCAACGGAGCCCATTCTTTCCAAATTACAGGGCAAACAATAACACAGGTAAAATTAGCCAAGGCACTAATTATACAGCGTGTGTGTGTGAAAGGCTACAGAATGATAAATGGCAAATGTGGAACATGTTGTGTCATATCATGTAATCTCTCCCAGTGCAGAGCTGGGAAACAAAAGAGAGAATTGTGTTGTGTTTGTCTAACATGCCCTCGATGCAAATTAGGAATCCTTCCCAATTAAGATATCGTTAAATTTCCTTTGTTAACCATTTTTAAACAATGTTAATTAAGAGGGTAGGGTGATCATTGTTCATCTAACAAACAATTAACCCGATTTGAACTGGAGTTTGAAGAAACCCAGGGGCATCCATTCCCTGAGCTTCCTGCCTTTCTTCTTCCTTTATTTTACCCTCAGGCTCCTCTTGAGCTAAGCTAGGGCATCTGGGAATGCTAATGCAGCACCTTATGGAGCAAGTCATTCGTCAGAGCAGGCAGGGCTGCAAATGCATGAAACTGTTCTTAATGACTGCAGCCCCCACAAGACTGTCTTAGGAGGGGCGTTCAATGTATTCTCGGTATCGGGTTGATTTGCTATTGATGTGGATAATTTTATTATTTCATTAGCTAATGACACTATCTGAGGGTATACATGCAAAATTTCAAATAAGTGTGATCATTAGTTCCCTAGTAATCTTCAGTGAAAGACGACCATCATGACTGACGTGACAATGTTGAAGAAAATTGAGCACCGCACTATGATTAAGTTCCTTACAAAACAAGGAAAAAGTCAAAAGATCATTCACAAAGAGATGGTTGCCATTTACCAGGACTCTGCACCTTCATTATCTACTGTTCAAAAGTGGTCAAGTGAATTTAAAAGGGGCAGAGAAAGCACTGAAGACGACCCTTGCTCAGGCGGGCCGGTTACTGCCACTATGAAAGAAAATGTGAAAAAAATTGAGAAACTTGTATTGGAAGATGCCCAAATAAAAATCAAAATGTTAGCAGAGATGACAAACGTATCCATTGGTACCATATTTACTATTTTTCATGACCATCTTAACTTTTCAAAGGTCTGTGCAAGATGGGTGCCACGAATGCTCATGGCGCCTCAGAAACAAGTGCCACTCGAGTGCTGTAGGGAGTTTTTAGAGCTCTATAGTGAAGATGCATTGAATATTTTCGACCGGATTGTTACTGGAGATGAAACTTGGGTTCATCACTATGACCCTGAAAGTAAGCAGGAGTCCATGCAGTGGCATAAAAAAGGTCCTGACCCTCCGAAGGAATTCAAAGTCACTCCATTGGCTGGAAAAATCATGGCCACAGTGTTTTGGGACTCAAAGGGAATATTATTGATCGAGTACACGAAAAAAGGTGAAACCATAAATGCCGCAGCATCTTACGCAACCACTCTATGTAATTTAAGAGAAGCAATTAAAGAAAAAAGGCAGGGAAAACTGACCGCAGGTGTGTTGCTTCTTCACGACAACGCGCCCGTTCACATGGCACGTGTTTCGAAGGCTGCTATGCGAGACTGTGGTTTCGAAGAAATAAACCACACACTCTATAGCCAAGACCTGGCCCCCAGTGACTACTACCTAGTCCCGAATTTAAAAAAAGATCTTTGTGGAAAGTGATATTCCAATGATGAATAGCTCAAGACGGCAATTAATGCACATTTTTTACAGGGAATTGAAAAGTTAATTTCTAGATGTAGTAAGTGTATTGAAGTTATGGGGGATTACATTGAAAAATAAAAATTATTTCAATTTATTATTCCTTTTTCTTCATGCTGATACCGAGAATACATTGAATGCCCCTCGTATTTGAAAGCAGGGTAAGCAACCTGCTGCCTTCCAGATGTATTGGAAGACGATCCTCTTATTCCCTGACCAGTGGCCATGCTAGCAGGGGCTTATGGGAGCTGTAGTCCAAATTATCTGGAGGGCACAGTTTCCAAAAACTCCAAGTGGTCAAAATAACAGGTCACAGCTGCAGTGCAGATAGATTCATTTGCTATTGGTGGCAAGTGTCCATTTTGGGAAACAGCAAGGCTGTTGGGATAGAAAAATTGGCTGCTACTCACCATTGGATGTCATGGGTGGCCAGGTTCCTTGCCAGTCCCTGCTCCTGTGCTATGAACACAACTTGACGTGCAGTGTGCAGAACAGGTTTCTGTGTGTGTTTGAATGGCCATGTGCCCTACTTTACAGAGTCCTCTATTTGAAATGCATTCTCTGTTACAGGGGCAGGCAACCTGTAGCCCTCTAGATGTTTTGGCTTAAAACTCCCTTTATCCCTAGCCAGCATAGCTAGTGGTGAGGGAGCATAGAAGCTTTAGGCCAAAACATCTAGGTGGCCACAGGTCACCTACCTCTGCACTAGATAAAGAATGCTATGAATGGCAAATAAGATCTTGAGGTTGGTTCCCACCAGCAGTGAGCCCCTGGACAGCAGACAGACAGCACATAGGTTACCTGCTCATAATCTACCACACTAAGGGGTGAAGTGTTGTATTCTGATTTAAAGTACAGGGATTACTTCTAAATTTGGATCTATGTCTATAAATTTGCTCATGCAGATTTTGTGGAAATCTATGCCATTTTTAAAAAGATGTATCGCTCTCTCACTTGTTAATGAGTAGCTACTGTTTAAGTCTATTTGAAAATCTATGGTTTGTCATGTAGTACCTCAGTTTATAATGGAAAACCATTATGGAAATGGAAAACCAATGGAAAACCAGTGTAGTGTGCTGGCAAAAGTATGAGATAGGGGACCTTGGTTCAAGTTCCCACTCAGCCATGAAGCAATGAGTGACTTTGGACCAACCACTCCTTCTCAGCCTAACCTACCTCACACAATTGTGGTTGTGTGGATAACATGGAACTATGTAAGCGTCCTTGTGCCCCTCACAGGAGAAAAACGTGAGATATAAATGCACTTTCATAATAAGGAAAGTGAACTGTATTTTTATATATTTGATACTAAAAACGTTCATTTTATAATTAATGAAAACTACACAGAATGGGGAAGCTGGAGCCTATGAGCAAGGTATTTTTTCAGTGTGTGACCTATTTTAGGCAAGAAACTTAAGAATAGCAACTAAGAAAAAAGCACTTCCTGTCTGTGGACAAAACAGCCACAGATATGATCAGATTAAAGGCTTTAATCATTTACACTTCGTTTGATTAATCTCCCCTCTTTCTGATTGTTATTGACAACATCAAAGTGTACAATAACCCTAACCTGCTTAGCTCTCATGAATATAAATGTATCTGTCCGTCAATCACATTTGCATTTGCAAAATGTCCTTCATACAAGGACTTTGGAAATGAAAGGCAAATCAATAAAAATAAAATGGGTTAGCCTTGACTAAATGAAAGAAATGGCCAGCAGATATTTCAGAATATATTCCTTAGAACCAGTTCACACCAGCACTTTGGGAGTGTAGAGACAAACATATAGGTCAAACTGAACTGCACTGATGACAGGGAAAGCAATCATCTAAAGTGGTTCAGTTTCGCTGTAGAAAATGTCAACACTAAGCCTGAAGGAACACCACCGTTCCGCCAGATTCTTCCACAATTCTCTAAAATCCTTCCATGAACACTGTTTACCATGACAAACCAATATTTCCCAAGTTGATGCACAGCTGATGCACACTTTTTTCTAGATTGGTTTGAGAAGCATACCTAAAGAGTTAGAGGATGTCCTCAGAGAAGCAAATTGCTGTGTTTCTATACGAGTCACTATTTTGAGGGCAGGGAATTGTATGGGATATCGGCACTGGGAACCATCGGATGGACCGGTCTTCACAATGGATGCACTGCAGAACGACATTGCCCACACTGCTAAAGGGACACAGCTGCCAGTGAAACACAAATGACAGTCTCCTTTGTGCATGGGGCCTTTGAGCTCACGAGAATGTAAGGGCTAGTGTAATATAGTGGTGCTGTGGGCTAGGAATGGGAGTTGGAGGTTTAAATTTCTGCTCAGCCATGAATTTAACTAGGGTGTCCTTGGACCAGTCACCCACTATCAGCCTAAGTTACTTTACAGGGTTGTGCTGAGGAGAGGACTGATAAAAGGAAGTATTTCTTCACACAGCATAAAGTATGAAATTTGCTATCGTGGGAAGTGGTGATGGCCTCCAACCTTTAAAAAAAAATAGAAAGGGATTGGACAGATCCATGAGGGAGGAGGCTATCAGTGGCTGTTAGCCATGCTGGCTATGTGCTACCTCCCTTACCAGAGGTTGCATGGCTGCATACCAGTTGCCCAGGAGCTTGGGCAGGAGGTTTTGCACTCATCCTACTTGAGGGATCCTGTGAGCACCAGGTTTGTCACTGTGTTTATAGAGTTCTGGACTAGATGGACCTTGCTCTGAGCCAGCGTGGCTCTTCTTATATTTGTCTATTCTGTCTGGCAGCAGCTGACCACGATCTCAAAGCTTTATTACATGAATCTATGAATCAGTTGTGCAACCACTATATCTACTTTCACCTTCAAATTGAGATTTGAGCACTATAGGAGTGTTTCCTTTCCTGTTTTTTTGCTACATAACCTCTAGGTGGAACTATGCTGTAGTGAAAATATGCAAGAGCAACTTACACTTGATTCACTTTCATGATTGAATGCTGCATTTTCCTTCATTTAAAAAAATTGCTGAATGTGGAGGATCTGAAGAAAAACCTGTAAACAATTGTGAGTAGACAGTGATGAGCATGTGATAAAATGCCTTATATAGAAAATCGCTCAGGCAGAAGTGCGTGTTATCACCCTCTACCTGATCCTTTTAATTGGAGGTGTAAGGGAGATTGAAGGTGTTATTGGGAGCTGCTCCCCAGTTCTGGACCTAAGTAGGAGAGGCTAGGTTGACTTCCTGTCTATTGCTCTGCTTACTTTTAGGCAGGAGTTGGCATATAAACTAGTTTGCCACTAAAGAGAGTTTTATTAGTTTTTAGTGTTGTGTTTTTAGTTTATTTCTTCTTGCAATTATTTTAATTAAGGCTTCATTTTAATTTTGATTTTATTAGTGTTTGCTGCCTTGAGCATCATTTTTGGATGAATAGGCAGGATATAAATGAAATCAAATCAATAATAAAATTAATAATGAACCTGGGACCTTAGGCCTGCAATGCATATATACACTACTACTGAAGTAGAACTCACTAGATTAAAAGCCTTTCATTATGGTATTGTGGCACATGAGTTCAAATTCACTGCAATATGCTGTACTATGTTTTTTAAAAGCTGCATTGGCCTATAAAGTTAAAAATCCAAAATCTACACTTGGGTAATGACTTTGTTAGAACCAAAATGTCCCCAAAAGTGTGCAAGGTCTGGAAATCTTGTAAACTGTTTTGTGACATTTTGGCTGATCTTGATAAAGATATTACCCAACTGTGAATTTTGAATAGTAGACTATATTATACAGAGTACAGTATGTTATGAACCCTTTCAGAAAGGAAGCTTTCTACAGTGCAGTGCAAGATGCATTGTAGTTTACCCTTGGGTGGTTTCAGTAAGAACTCACAAAGACAAGGAAAGACAGTTATTACTTAAGTCTAGCTTGACACACTGACCTTAACTGTGTCTGCTGTGCCAACAAACAGAAATAAAAAGGTGCAAATTAAAACCAATTATTGTCAACCTGAAGTGTTATATATAACTGTGAAATTCCTGGCTTTTTATCAGCAAGGTTTCCCTTTGCTTTACTAATAGCAAACTGTTTGGCAGTTGAAGACATTTGTAACATAAACAGTAAAAGTCTCTTTTGTTTCTTGCCTTTTGTGCAGGTAAAAGCAACAGGGAGAAGAGGAATTAGCCATTTAATTGTTTAAAAAGGAGGGGAAGTGAAAAGACTGACAAAAAAGACTTACAGTTTAAATTAGAAATTAAGAACTTCTTGGAATCTACATTTTCCAACCAAAATGCAAGCAATTTAAGGTCATTGCCTTTGAAAATTTAGCATATGATACACAGGCTGCATTGGTGTTGCTACTGCATTGATTTTAGCATCTGGGAAAACAAAGTGGGAGAAGGCATATTAGGACAAAAAGATGTGGGAAGAAATAAATGTGCTCTCTCTCTTTCTCTCTCTGGTGTGTATGCATGTGTGGTTGGGAGAGTAATTAAATAAAATGAAACTTTCATTTGGGCCACATGACAGGATGTGCATGACTTTAAGGGTGCAATCCTATGCATGTTTCCTCTCAAGGGCTTTTCTTTTAATTTCACCAACTATTAATGCATTTTTGCAAGCTCTAGAGCCCATTAAAATGCTTTTAACTCATGCTGGCCACCAAAAATAAAATACATTGCTTCATTGACAAATCTTTCAGATCTAAAACTCTGTCATGGGCATGATCTGTAATTTAGTTTGTAAGATAGAAGGAAAGAGTGATCAATGGGGTAGATGAAAGAAATAATAAATGGAAGAGAGAATGATTGGATGAAGAATAAAGGAAGGAGAAAATCAGTGTTCTCACTCACTTTTGATTCTGACTTCCAGCCACTTTAGGATTTGGCTCCAGCCACCCTTAGAATGCAGCACCAGACCCCTCAGGTAATATGGTCCTCAGATTCAAAAAATAACATTATTCTTTCAACAATATCCGACCCACTACCAGCACCACCAAAAGATAGTATGTCCAGTGTCTTCCTCGTTCAGATTGATTTCCAGCTACTCTGCAGTTAAGAGAGCCAATGTGGTATAGTGGTTAAGAGTATGGGTCTGGATCTGGGTTCTAGTTCCCACTTAAGCCATGGAGCCAACTGGGTCACTGTGCCAATCACAGATTCCCAGTCCAACCTACCTCGCAAGGTTGTTGTTGTGAGGATAAGACTGAGAGCAGGAGGAGGAAAATGCTATAAACTGCTTTGAGTTCTTTTTTTTTTAAAGTCAGGATATACATCTAATAAATAAATCTTCCTGTTATAGGATTGCAGTGGGGTCGTTTTCCTCTCTAGCTCTCTTTCTAAATTTTTGTAGATGATTTATAATATATTTGAAGTTCTGTCATAGGCGTTTCAGATAATTAGAAATGAGGTGAGGGAAAATGCATAGAGCAGATTGATGCTATTGGATTAAAAAGAAATGACCTACAAAATTTGTTCTTTTTCTCTTTGGACTTTGCAATCCTTTTGTTTCCTGCACTCCTACAGAAGGATGCCTTTTTTAAGCCTTTGTAATTTTATTCATCTTATTCATACACAGATGACAATCGGATCAGCTGTGCTTAAGAAATGGATCAAATGCCAGTTTTTGGAGAAGATCCACAGGGAGTCGGAAACACATTGGGGCAAACTGGAAGGCTGTTAAGGAGGGGAGGCAGCAGCCAAAGCAATGAATAAGAAGTCTTGCCAAGTTATTAGAGATCAGTCCTTGGAGCTAAACTGGCTTGAACTTTATTCTGGATAATATAATAATAACAGTGTTGAGGCCACTTCTTTCTTGGCTTGGTACTAAGCCCACCCATGCCATCTCAGATAAAGTGAAACCTGCTGGACATGCCAGCAACGACAACAACAGTTGGAATTCATAATGACTGAAGAAAGTGTAAAGACTTTAAAGGTGCTATCCTATGCATGTTTAGACTGAAAACAAGTCCTAGCATTCCCCAGCCAGCCTTTAAAAGGTTAGGATTCTGGTTTAAAGGCTGGCTGGGGGTATTCCAGGTGTAGGACCTTCCCCCCCTCAGTAAACATGCATAGTGTGAGAAACAGAGCAAGAATAGTATCCTTTTAAAAAGAGAGAGAGAGAAAACCTAGCAAACGCACAGCTATTTCATAGTAAGACGCCATTTGCTACTAAGTATACAGGCACGTATCCTACTAATGAAGGAACAGAAACTGGAATGAGCTTGGAAGAAGGGTTGTTCTTCCTATCTAATCCTCCAACAAGTTTTGGGAGATAAATGGTCATCAAGAGAGACGGCTACAAGGCCAGACCTATTGAACTCTTAGGAAATAGTGTGCACACTTAATAGGTTTATGAATAGTAACTGACACACCTCTCATAGGTAATAGGCTCATTAGCATGAACATGGGATGTATGAACAGGAGGGGGGAACATATTGAGGAGTAGTATGATGTAGGCGGATGGGGAAGATTGTGACTTCTTAGTAACCAGCCAATGGCGACGCGGGGATAGTGCTGAGCATTGGGGAAAGAAATGTATATAATCTCATGTATGCTTTGTGTAAATTGCTCTTTGTTCCTCAGACGACTGAGACTCTGAGCCAGCCTTTGCAAACGCTTCAATAAAGCTGCTTGTGCCTGCCCAGAGCTTGTCTCACAGAGTTTTGAATCTCGCAATAGTATCATAGAACAGTAGGGTCAGAAGGGGCCAAGAAGGCCATTGGATCCAACCCCATGGTGTTGCAGGAGGCCAGTTACACCTTTCCACTCATAACTGCTAGCTTCTTCAGTGTCTCTAGTGTGGAAGAACTTCTCTTGGCAACTGGTTCCACTATTGTATTGCTCTGACAGTTAGGAAGTACTTCTTTGTGTCTAGCTTATACCTGGTGTACTGTAGTTTAAGTTCATTATTCCATTCCTACCCTTTGGGATGAGTAAGAGGAGGTTTTTCCCCCTCCTCTGTGTCAGCCTTTGAGGTACCTGTAGAGTGCTATCATGTCATCTGTAGTCTTCTTTTCTCAAGGCTGAACTGGCCCACTTTTTTCAGCCTCTCATCATAAGACTTAGAAGAGTGTGCTTTAAGCCATGCTTTAGAATAACAACAGTGAACACAAATACAGGGTGTTTGCCAGCTTTCCCTAAATAGTATTTCCTTTGCTTTCCAACCTGACAATTCAGCATTTAGGCTGCTTCTCCTATTCCCTGCAGTAATGAAGACTTTGGAGTATAATACTCTTCTCTGGGAATCCTGACAGAGATGAACTACAAATAATTGAGGTTGTCGGTTGGATGGTGTGTGCTGGACAAATGATTTTCCTGTTTTCCCTCCTAGCTTCGCATGTCATTTGAAGCAGGCAAGGATGGCTTGCTGGGGTGGTTAACAACCCACCCAGAACCCATGGACCGTTGTAGGGGCCTGGGAGGTTTGATAACCACCTCAGCAAGCCATCTTCCCCAGGTTTGAATAACATGAGAGGCTATGGCACTATGGGCTTGGAGTGGCAATCCAGCACCTATGAGCATTACATATCATGGTTAATGATCAGCCGTGGGCTGCAGTAGTTGTCCAAAGTACCGTATTTTTCCGTGTATAAGACACTACTTTTTCTTAAAAACATTTACCTAAAAATGGAGGTGCATCTTATACACTGGGGGGCCAAGAGGAGAATCGTGGGTGTGCTGGGGGGGGGGACTGGCACGATTGTGGGTGCGCTCAAGCGGAGGAGACTGGTGTGATCACGCGCAGGGGCAGGGAGTGGCGAGGCAGTGGCTGGCTTGCTTGGAGATCGGTAGGAAAAGTAGGGGGCATCCTATGAATGGGGGTGTCTTATAAATGGAAAAATTCACTAAGTAGTGTGTGTGACTTTCTTGGTTTGAATGGCCAGATGCAAGAAAGAAATTGGTTCCTGTACCTTTAACAGTTCTGCAGAAGAGGGAAGGTGAGCAGAGGTCACTTGTCCTGCTGCACAGCAAAGGTGTAGGAGCTCTTTCATTTTTCCCATCAGACCACCTGATTTGCTTTTGTTATGCAGGACCTACCTTCTCCAGTAAATGGGGTTATATTTAGAAAAGAGAAGAAAGCAGGTTTTGGTAGTGATGCTGAAACTCAGATTTTAAAAAGTACATATCTGCTGCTGGTCTTGTCTACTGTTAAAGTCAACCCCCAACCCCCTTGAATAAGTTCATTCTAGTTTTTTCAATTGTTTAGTGGCATAAAGTTCATTTTGAAGTAGGTGATAAAGACAATTTAAAATCTACACTTTAGGTTATTGCAGAAATAGTCAGAACACTCATAATGTAGTTTTTGCTAAACTATGCTATTTAAGGCTTGCTTCATACATACAGCAGAAAACAAAAACTTCGCATATGTCTTCAGTGAGAATATGCTAGCTTTCTACTTGCAGGGTGGTTGTTTTGTAACCTGGAGTCTGCAATCCATATTCCATATGTGTGAAAGGAGACAAGGCAGGCACAAAGCGATTGACTCTAGAGTAAAGGACAAGAGTCCTCCCATTCCGCACGCCAAAGCTGGCCATCAACATTTGGGATGGGATAGCACTTTCCACTGCACCTGAAGTCAGTAGGCTAGCTTTGGGGGCTCAGGGAGTCTGCTGCCACCACTACACTCTTTCCACAATCTGTGCCTTGAGTGGTCATCTAACCTGTCTGACCCCACCAAAGACAGCATATCACAGAGAAGCCTACATTAAAACCTTCCTCCCAGTACCAACAGGAAGATATGGGGGAGTCATAAAACATGTAGTCCACTAACTACCATCTGAAAAACTATAGCCTCACAACCATGTACCAGGTGTGTACTCTGATAATTGATTTATCTGCTCTAGAGGTAAAGATAAATCTTTTGTTTTCTGCATAAGTCTTTAATATTTTACTCCTGCTGTCATGAAGCAAATAAACAAAGATGACTCAAAGATGAGAATAAAATGAATTCAGAATGCACAGATGCACAAACAATTTACATAAGCAGAGTAGGAAAATAAATCCTGAATTCAAGCAAACAAAATACTCAGGAGGAATATGAAGCAATGCTGTGTGCATGCTTGTGTGTATACACACACAGTACATTTGAAATATAAATCAGTGGCAAAATTGAAAAAGTAATTAAATATGACCTATTTTGTATGCTGAACAGAAAATGTTAGCTTCTCAATCTGAAAAGAGGATGTAATGGTTTAGTGAACGGCACCTGTGTATACTGAGCAGTAGTCTGTATTGGAATAGGAAACAGTCACATGTGCATTGGGGTGGTTTGAAAGGGGGGATGAAAAGAAAGGGATGCTTTTAAGGTTATAACCAGTGCTTTTTTTGTCATAGAACGCACCAGAACAGAGTTCCGGCACCTTTTTTCGACAGATTTTCCAAGTTTTAAAAGTAACTTCTGAAAATCTGATGTTTGGTCCACATGGATTCGAATCGCCCTGTTGAGCGTAGCAGGTCAGCGGCAAAATCATTAAAATGGTGCATGCGGGCTGCTTGTTTGTCCAATCCAATGCATGCGTACTTTGTCCGTGCTGGTTGTGATGGCGCTGCTCACCTTGTGGTGCTGCTCGGCTTGTGATTGGTCGTGTGGTCGCACACTGAGTGCTTACTGTGGGTGGCAACTGTTATGTTTCGTTACAGAACTGACGTGTGTGCGTGTGTACAGTGATTGACTACGTGTGAAAGGTAAATGATCTCATGAGTTCCGTCACCTCTTTTCTTACAAAAAAAGCACTGGTTATAACCACTATGAAAGTACAGGACCACCCTGCCAGAGCTCGCTTGCTCGCTTGCTCGCGTGCTGTCTCTCTCTCTCACACGCACACACTACTGGGACACTGAGTAGATTTTATTAGCTACACAGCTCAAAATTATTAATACCAGTGTTTTCTGAAATCCTGGCCAAAAACACTTAAGACACGTACTCCAGCTAAGTGGTCTTGGAAGTTCAACTTTGTTCTTGGAACTTTAATATGAAAAAATGCACTAAATCATAGAACATCCTTCACCTACTTGTACTTGGTGTCTTGTGTTTGCCTACCCTCCCATCATCCCTAGTCACTATGCTAACTGGACTTACAGTTCAACACATTTGAAGAGCCCAGGTCTCTTTCAGAAGCTTCTTTCAGAATACCAATGCCTTTTTGGTGGTGATTTTATGTGGGTTTGTTGCCCCATTTGGAACAACGTATTTGAATTATTCAATTAAGATTGACCTACCTTGTTTTCAAAATGGGTGTACAAGCCTCTTGATGATCTAGCAGGATTCTTCATCTAGACTGCTTTCCTTCTTCTGCTAACCTGCCCCTCACTGTATGCCTTGTGGGATTTCTTGATAGAAAAAAATTCCCCTCCCTGATTGAGATGCATACATTATACAAGGTCATTTGTCACTTCCTATTGAGAGAAAGTGCCATTTCTCTATTAAAAAGAAATGGCAGATAAACACATGGCAACGCCAGGTTTTCAGAGGCCCTTAGGCAAGGTGCTCTCAGTGGGCTTCCTTCCTCAGTGCACTTGCCTTCTTGCCACTGCTATTTATTTACCTTTCCCTCTAGGTTCAGTTCAGATCACCATCCATTGAGCAATAGCGCACTTTTCACTACTTGCTTGCTGGGAGCTGGCTGCTGAAAGGCAACAGCAAGTGCAGTAAGGCAGAAGCACCCAGGAGTAGCATCATACCCGCCACTGGTACATGGACCTTAGACCATATCCAAGAATGCCAAGAAACACCCACAGGCCATTGAAAGGTGATAGACTTCCTACATGAAAAGAACTCCATGTAGAGAGTAGAATGCAAACTGCCTGTATATTGTCATTCATAATAATAATAATTTGTGACAAGTGGGGATGCTCAAAAAACTTTTAGCAATCAATTTTTTAAGGAGAACTAACTGGATCTTAACTTCTAAGACCATATTAGAATACAGTTATCCTTCACATTTCTCATTTCTATTTTCAAGAGTTCTTAGCTATAATGCATGTTATAATCAAAATGCATGTGTATACACACACACACACACACACACACACACACACATGCGCGAAGCTGCAATTACCCACTGTGCATGCATACTGTATGTGTAATTGTCACCCTTCCTGCAGATAACATGTTTTTCCCTATAAAGTAAAAGAAGTGACAATGGCCACTCTTCAATCTCACAGTTGATCTGGTTGCAACCTTATTACAGAGCAGTTGCAATTCAAAATACATTCAGTATCATTTATTATCTAGGCTGTGGAGAGATCGAAGGGAAGTTGTACACTGATGTTTTGTTTTCATGTGCATGTGTTTACATGCAGGCATGTCAAGTTGAATCTGCCCCATTGCAGGTATTTAATTTAAAGAGACTGAGGGGCTGAAAGCTGCGTTTCAGTATATATATGTATGTGCTCATATGAAAATAACTTCAATAAGAAGTCATCCCCAGTCCTTGTATTTTCCCAAAAGGCAAAATAAGAATGGGGATTTTCCAGAAAATATGGACTGGCTGTTGTAAATAGAGAGGTGATGCACATGCAATAACAAGGGGAAATTTGTTTGTGCTCTATAAAACAGTGGTCTGCTCATTGTGTGTGTGTCTCACACACACCATTTTTAATTTGCACTTGTGTTCACAGGAACTCTTTTAATCTTTGTCCTAACACATCATGGCCTTTGGAACCGAGATTAAAAGAAGTACCAGCAAGTGGAAAGTCTCCTAATGAGGCCTAATTGTTATTTAACTGAAAGCCTATATATAACCTCTCTTTAATATCCTTTAATTCTGCAAAACATTAATTACATCCTGTCATTTAGGTGTCTATGACATACATGCTGCTGAAAAAGGGATTAAATTAAGAGCCATGTTAACAAGATTTTTTTTAAAGTGCTTTCAGGTTCCCCACCCCCGCCACTGAAAAGACTGCTTAAAAATGCCGTTTTTCTAGGACCTACACAGACAGGTTTGGTAACTCTGTCTTCATTTGCCCTGTTAAAAATATGACAAATGAAACTTGGAGGTTCTTTCTCAAAATACAAATGTCTAAGTTTAGCTCCTTGAAGAAAGTGAATAGTCTGTAGCTCTCAGGCTTGCTACATAGTGAGCAGAGTACACTAACACTCCTCTGGTAATTGAACTGGACTTTTCCATCCACATATGAACACCAGGATTTAAAGCCCATGTCATTTTCAGTAATTTTAATGGTTCATGGCTCTTCCTATGTTTCCATTAGGATGGTTTAGTCATTTATTTAAAAATGAGCTCTAATTTGACAAAAGGTGGCCTTGTGTCATCTTTTACAGAGGACCATCCCTAATTTGAAGACGATCCTCACCTGAACAGCAGACTGAAGAGGAAAGCACAGAAGTCACATCTTCCATACTATAATGAAAGGTACTGTACTTCTATGTAAATAATACTGAAGTCTGAGTTCCCATAGATTAGCATATGCATAAGTTATGCTATTCACTATGCCCCTGTTGTAATGTATTCTTTCTTTTTTGGCAATTTGTCAGAGGCTGCCTAAATTTGATATATGGAGGATATGTTGCAAAAAGTTACTCATCATAAATATTCCAAATTTCACATTCAACACCTGAAAAAGAAGCTCCAAAATCACATATTAATTCTGGAGAAGACACCAGTTACTATTGTTACTATTATTATTCCTGTCACGGAGAAAGGTCTTGATATGATCTGCAAAAGATTGTTTAAGAAACTTAAAAAATTTAAAAAATCCTTGAGTTGGATTTAAGCCGCCCCGAGGTTTCGGCAAGGGGTGGCATAGAAATGTTATAATAATAATAATAATAATAATAATAATAATAATAATAATAATAATAATTCATATATATTAACATTTAGAATAAACCCACTGAAATCAATGTGACATGGGTTAGTTATAGTCAGTGCTTTTTTTGTAAAAAAAAAAAAAGGTGCCAGAACTCACGTCTTGGGGTCACACTTTTACAGAATGGTTGCTGCCAGCTGAGTCAGCGCATGACCACACGACCGATCCCAAGCCGAGCAGCATCCCAAGCCGAGCAGCGCCCTCACGAGCAAGCTGAGCAGCGCCCTCACAATCAGTGCCAACACACAAGCAGCCCACAGGCACTATGTTAATGATTTCTGCCACGATCTGCTACGCCCAACAGGGCGATTCACAATCACTTGGAAAAATCCATCAAAAAAAGGTGCCGGAATGCTGTTCCTGTGCGTTCTATGACAAGAAAAGCCCTGGTTATAGTTAAATTAAGCCCCACTGATTTCAGTGAATCCACTGTAGGTTGGACTAAATCTACATCCAGCCCTTTTAGTTTTTTTAAGCAGCATTATCAATTTAAACATTATTATAATTTTTCATGAACTGGAACTGCTGTGTGTGTTCTGTGGTATATAATTGTTTAGTTATAAAGAGCACAAATTAGTAAACATTCCTTTCAAGTTTACTTATTGAAATACAATTGATATTTATTAATTGAAAAAATTCTGCTGACTTTTAGAAATCAGTGCTTTGAAGAGGTAGCCTGATGGGGCTGATTTCAAGCTAGTTGATCTTGATACTTTCAGGCACAGTGTTGTTCACTCTTACCTCCATGCCACTATCTCAAAAGAAACTACATGTGAGGCAGTATGCAAACACCGTATCTCCATGTCCAATACCCCCTTTGCTATTAGGGAAACAACAGAGATCTAAAACTTGCTTGTGCAGCACTGATAAATATTGATGGAATTTTAAAGAAAACTCTCAAGGACTCATAAGAAAAATACAGTGGTATCTCTGCTCATGAATGCCTCAGTTCATGACCAAATCGGGTCATGAACAGAGATTTCATAAAAATTTTACCACAGGTCGCAAACTCTGCTTTGGGTGACTATTGTGAGCACGCCCGCCTTCCCTGCACGGGCGCTATTGCGGTCGTGCTGCGGGAAGGAGATGGCCATGTTCATGCTGGCAGGGAGATGGCCACGATTGTGCCCATGTTCCCTGCCCAAGCGTGCCCGCCTCCCCCCCCCAGCGCGCTCACACCTGCGCCCACCTCCCACCAGCGCGCTCATGCCCACGCTTGTCCTCCCCTCCAGCACACCCGTGCCCGTCTCCCCCTACTCCCCCTCACACGATGGCTGGGGGTGGGGGGAAGATGGCCGCGATCTTTGTTGTCCTTTGTCACTTTGCTTCAAATTTTTGTGAGTAAAAAAAATAGTTGCAAAATGGATTAACCTTATTTACATTGACCCTTATGGGGAAATTTGACTTGGCTCACAACCAATTTGCGTTGCAACCAGAGTCATGGAACAGATTAAGTTCGTCAGCCAAGGTACCACTGTATATGAAGTGCATGTTTGAAAGTGCAAATAATATAGCAGTCTGAAGCAGTATGAGTTCTGAGAAAGAGGGGGAGAAAGTGAGTTTGTAATTGGCCAACTTAATCAAGAGACAGTTGTTGTAAACTCAGCCCCTTATGACTTTTAAATCCACAGGCAGGGAAGCCTGGGGTAGATTGTGGGGAAGCTGTTGCTCTGGTTGTGACCTGTTTGGCCATAGTAATGGCTGGAACTACTTGGAATCGGTCCTCTCTGGCGTGCACTCACCTTGGAGTGGGCTTTCTCACTGTTGTTTAGCTTTCTCAGGGGCATAAACTACTTTCTGAATCAAGTTGCACTTTACATTTTCTTTAGAGGCAATAATGAAATTATACAAACTTATGAAGGAACTTGTGCCCCAGTTCTCACATAGATAAAGCCATTCTAATCCTTGTTTGTCAGTTCCCTTAAGAACAGTGCTAGTTTCATCTTTGGAGTGAGGGGCCTTTGCCGTTTGCAGTTCTGCTAAATGACTGCCCTCTACATTAAAGCTATCCTCTATTTTAGCCTTTCTCAACCTTTTGACCTTGGAGGAACCCTTGAAATAATTTTTGTATCTCAGAGAACACCTGCATTAAAATTATTATGAATTATTATAAATTATAATTGTAATAATTATTATACACCCCTCAGTCCAACCCTTGTATATGCATTCAAAGTACCATGACATGTTATTTATGTTGTTATTATTGTTACTATTTATTTCATTAATAAATACCACTCTGCCACTCTTCCCATAAGAACTAATTCATGGATTAAGAAAGGAAAGGCTTCTCTGGCCCAGCCTGATCTACTTGTGGGAAGGGTCTACCAGTAGGGGGAAAGGTAGCCACTGCCGTCACCTCCTCCTCTTCCTCCTCCTCCTCCTCTTTGTCCTAGCACTCTGCACCAGTGATAGACTGCCTCTGTCCATGCAGGCTTCATCAGTGGCCCGCACTTCTTCCTTCCACTGGTCATGGAAGGCCCACCCTGTTTCTCATCTCTTCACCTCAGTTGCCATTGCCCATCTATAAATCACAGAGCGTGAGTGAGATGAAAAGAAGATGTGAAATAAGGGCCATTGCTGGTTGTTAAATGCCAGGCACAGAGAATCACTGCCATGCCACTCCCCACAAGCCTGAGGTATATGTGCTTCCCATTCCAGCTCTTTCCCTCATGGATGGGAACTCTCCCAGGTCCCTCTCATCTCCTAGGCAATCAGGAAATAGAAGGGATCCTCAGGCAATCGCATGTGTGTTTGTGTTAGAAACACACAAACACACACATGTATGATGTGAAAATATGACATGTGTGGGTGCTCTCCACAATGTCTTGCGGAACCCCCAGTGACCTTTTGCAGGTTTGAGAAAGTCTGAAGTAGCCCAAGGCTGCTCTGTTTGAGCAAGTCTGAGGTAAAGATGAAGAACTATCAGGAGGAGGAGTTGAGCCTTGAATGTGCCCATCAGTGCCCCCTGGACAGCAGACTAAGCAGACACACAGGCTATCTGGACACCCTCTTCCACATTATGACGCAATGTATTTCTATTACAGTTAGAGTAATTATTTATAAAGTAACATTTATTCATCTGAATTAGCATATGTAAAATGTATGCATATCAATATATTTTTGTGCTCATTTTTGCTGTTGCATTTACTCCTTTGGGGTAATTCATAGATGGCCACCTTCTTGCTACTGTTGCCTCCCCCTTTTGGGCCAAGTCTACACAGAGAGAGAGAGAGAGAAAGAGAGAGACAAGTCAGACAAAGGATTGTGTTCCTTTGTTTGTTCCTCTCACTTGCATAGAGGAGATGAGTGAACAAGCAACAACCTGCATGGAGGCCAAGATTCCCCAGGGGTTAGTAGTGGGACACAGGCTGGGATGCAGCTGTCCAACAGTACTGACCCCTACAACAGAAACGCATGAATGAAGAAAATTGAAATGAGTGCAGAAGGATATGACAGCTGGCCCCTGTGCGCTTTTTATTTTCTTCATTTGTAGGGCCCTGAACTGACCAAATAACAGTATCAGGTTTACATACCACCGGTGTGTATAAACACACTCTTCTTACAGGAGTCACTACTGAATGATAAGTAGGTTGAGGCAAGAAGAGCTAACTACAACTTTTGCTTTCATTTATTCAGTGTGTGAATTATTGTGTGCATACCTGACAGGAGTGTATGCATGCATGAAGTAAGAGAGACAAGCTTTTCTTTGTGAGTGCAGAGGCAGTGATGCCAAGGGATCAAACCCCAGTACAGTGTTGAAATGTGCTTTACTAAAGCATGTACACTTCAGGGTAGGCTCTTCAGCCCTGAACATTTGCTGAAATGGCCCTTTTCTCTACATTTCTCCCCTCTCCATGAGCCCCACCAAGACCCTCTCTGCTCTAACATCCCTAACTCCTGCCCCCCGCCCACCCCAATCCGTACCCTTTCCTAGCCAGATCATTCCAGGAACCCAAAAATCACCACCTTGCAATTCTTTCCCAATCCTATTTCCTTTTCTCCAGCTAGCTACACACACACTTACTAAGGGACACCCACAGAAACACACTCAGATACCATACAGTACATGTTTCTTTTCCTTCATTCTTGAAGCTTTTTTTTACATAGCAGTGTCCACGCTGCTTTGTATTTGCATTCAGCCTCTTAGAAATACATTTTTTTCATTTGACATTTTAAGTAAATGCTTTACAGTTTCATTTCTGCTTAGTAATAGTACTGGATTCTAATTTAAATGGTTTTCTAATACTGAATAACATAGCTTATGTTTAGGTTCTTTGCCTCTCTGACCTCCCAATGTCTCAAATGCTAAGGGTGCCTACTTTCAAGTGAGAAGCCGTGCCTCAAAAGATCCCTTATGGCAGGGGTGTAAAGACTCTTTCAGGCTGATGGTTAAATTCAGTTTCAGGACACTCTCAGGAGCTGTAGACCAGTGGTAGGCAGCACCAAGGCCAAAATACTAAACTCAACACCAAATCTTATCTTCCTGCTAGTAACTTGGAAGCCTTGGGAGAGCCATTTCAAATTTTAGAATGAAAGAAGAATTGTAGAAGTAGGAAAGCCAGCAAATGGTAGGGCCAGGGAAGGAGTAGAGTAAGCTAGGGGACCCCAAGCTGGCTAAGTTTAGCCCATGAACCTGAGGACAAGACCCCTGCCTTACATACTGTATGTGAATACATTCCTTGCATGTATGCCATGCACTGTGCAAATCGGCCAATCCATGCTATAACATGCTCTGCTATGGCCGGATCAGGCTCAGCCTGGGGCCAACTATGGGGCAAATCCATTAGCAAGTCAGCAGACAAGCAAAAGGTCAAGCACCATTTTATCAGCTGAGCAAGAGGAAATTCAGAGCAGGAAAAGTCAGTAGGCAGGTAAAGTAAAGGTCAGGAGCATAGGCCTAACAATCAACAAAGGAGAAGTCCAAGAACAGAGCCTGAGGCATGGCCAAGGTCAAAAACAAGTAAGCAACACAAGATGAATGCAGTCCAAAGAGCAGAGTCTCATAGAAATTGAAGGGAAGAGGTAGCAACACAAAGGGTTAGTCAAGAAATCAAGCATTCAAGACACTAGAGCTAGTAGGAAGCTCTTATTCCAGCAGCTAGCAACTGAAAGCATATCCAGCCAGAGCTTGCAGAGCTTCTCCCAAGACTCAGCAGGTCATCAGCACTTTGTCAGGAGCCTTACTCATCAGAAAGACCTACTGGTCCTAAGACATGAGATGCCTCGCTGTGACACCACAGGAAAGCAATGGTTCTCAGGGGCTCTACCTTGAGTCTTTTCAGGATCTATTGTTGTTGAGCAGCCTGGTATAACGTCTCCATTGATACCAGAGGTGCCTAGGGTCTTGCTTAAGTTAGGGAGGCCCATGAGGTTCATACCTTTTGCTCTGTCAGGCACATTATCTGAAAATTCATTCTGGACTAGGTTAGGGAGAAGCACAATGCTACAGCAGGAAGTACCACTGGGAAGCGGAAGGAATCAGCAGCCTGCTGGCTTGGAAATGAGGCTTCTCCTCCTGCTCAGATTCTCCCTGTTGCTGTCATTCTGCTCCCCATGGTGGAGAGCTTTAGCTGTTGGGCAATATAGAAAATGAATGAATGACTGAATAAAGATGGATGACAGGACCAGAATAGAGATGCAACTGCCTTGTATCCCACTACTAGGAGATTCAGGGTCCAATTTGGGCTGCAGTGAAAAGGGCCTTGCTGACTGGGAATACTGGGAGCTGCAGGACTATTTATTCTGTCTAAACATGCATAGGATTGTACCCTTAAAACTTTATACTTGGCATGCAGACAAAAAGGCAGAAAAAGAGAGAAAATCAGCAAAATAGCCGCACATTCCTGTCTATGAAAGACCAAGATGAGACATTTCTTACATTCATTATCACCACCACATTACAGAGCCTGACTTCTAATGGTAGTTTTAAAATAATCAACTTCTTTGAGCTCATTTTGTGTTGTGTATATACAGCTGGCTTTCATGCTGGATCTTCACGGGCTTAGAATCTGGCCTCCATGCCAGAGCTCTGTCCCCAAAAGGAGGAAGCAGTAATGCTGAAGCACCACTGAGTCATCAGAGGCAAACTATCTTGGACTAGGGAGAAGCCCTGCCAGTCTGGTTAGACTTCAGGCCCGGCACCTCTGTAAGAAATAAAACTTTGTGTTTCCATCTGCCTCTCCAAATCAGTTGCCTTCTCCATAGGTTGGACCACAATCCTAACATCTTCCAGCCTGCTTACACTGTATCATTATGTTAAATGATGCAAATGTGTTTTGTGAACTTCCCAGAGAGCTTTGTTTGTTGGGTGGTACATAAGTTAAATGAAAAGTATCAACTTGTCGTATAGAGTTGTCATCTGACATTGGTGGCCTGTCAGGGTTTTAGGTGAATGCACAGCATGATGGATTCCTCATCATCATCAGAGCAGAGCTGTCCAAAGGATGCAGTAGGTCTTGCAGTAGGAAATAGGCTCTTGTTCATTGAATGTCTCTTTGCTGCATTATCCAGTATTTTCTGTACCTTATTGAGAGGTGGGGGGACACAATAAAGCTGCTGTTTTTGTGATGGAAGGCCCAGTAAGCAATCAAGCTATGCCACCATTTTTCTTAAGAGCAAAACACCCCTCTGCCCGCTCAGTCAGCGATGCAAGAACTGAAGTGTCCATTCTATTCTGCTATATTATATTTTCTGTACAGGAAGAAGACAATAAAACATCTGGAGCCATATCAGAGAGGCTGCTTAGACTTTTTGAAGTACATTTTCATCAGCACATTATTGTTTTTTAGTATCAATATAAATATTTTGTTATCCTGCAACTGCTAATTATATCAACATAAACTTAATTTATAGTGATAATCACAGGGCTAATTTTGTACTGCTGCCAAACCTCACAACCAACACTTTGAGGCATCATGTAAATTCACCCATTAGCAATCACGTAAATGCTCCCATTACCCATTACAGATATTGGCTAAAGAACTTTTTAATTGACTTCTTAAAATTTATAGCAGATGGCGCTGCCTGTGAGCGCAGATCCAGAGGGCTCTTTCATATTCTTTGGCTTCTAACTGTTTGGATGCCAGTCGTTGCATATTGCACAATGCAGTGTTTTAGGCTCAACACAAAAGAAGAATTTGGAATTAATAGTATGTGTCTAGTTGGTTAAACTGAACCACTGTTCTGTCAGCATTCTTTGGACTCAGTTGAATAAAAGTTCATACAAAACATAGTGTGAATGGCAGACATTTCACAGCTTTCTTACATTTTGTAAGAATAAGGACAACTGGTACTAGTTGCCTTTGCAGAAAATCTGATTAAAAGTTATGAGAATTTGATGCTTTCCACATGAGGTACTTATGAATAGGCTTTTCTCTACGCATGGTAGTGTGCGGGTTCTTTAGACAACCTATTGACCCTTCAATTTGCTTCTGTATCTAACCATCACTTTTAGCAACTATTGGGACAATGTGTTGCTATTTGTAAAAGAAAATGCTTTTTCCACTTGTCTAATTGTATTATTCTGCTATACTGCACTGTTGCCTAGAGGTTATGTAGCAGAAAGCAGGAAAAGGAGAACTCATTTGTTTGGAGCCAGACAATGCCCTTGTGATAGAGTTCTAGCAGTGCTGCAGATCTGCAAAAATATTGTGCAAATAGAAATGCAATAATCACAGAATGAAATAAAGTAAGAGCACACTATACATTGTACAATATTGTGACATGGAACCTGTATGCTGAGTTAGGCTCCTAGTGCCTAATTAAGCTCTTAGAGTTAGAGCAATGACATTGCAGAGCAGATAAAAAAGTTTGTTGTGCTTTTATGTAAAAGGAAATTTGGACTTAATCCATTCTGTTGATTTTTATTATAATGTGCTACTCATTTACCATGCCATTTTATTATAACGTGCTCCTCATTTACCATTCTATTTTCTCTTGAAATAACATCTCATACCATTATTCTTAACTGCACAGCTACACTGTCAAGGAATCCCTTTTCATGTGCAGTGAAGGGATCTTGCTGCTCTTACCAAATGGCTTTGTAGTGGTTTGGGTGAACCCACAATGGGTCTTTTCATCTGGGTTTGATCACATAACCCATTGTGGTCATACAATCCCAGCAACAATCCATGGATTGTCAGGGTTATAATCCAAACTTAACCCACTCTAACAAATCCCTTATAGGTTTGCCCAACACAGCAACCCACTGTGACTTAAAAGTGATTGTGCTTGTGTTGTGAAATCCCAGTGTACCTTGCTCTATCTATACGCAATGTACAGTATAGAAGCAGTCCTACATTTGGTTAAAAGGAAGCAAATCTCATAGGACTTACTCTTGAGTAAACAGGTTTAGGTGCGTGTGTTGAGACAAAGGTGTGTTCAATGTAGACAACATGCTGGAAAGAAAATTCTTAAATTATAGTGAGCTGATGTTGGTTTAAAAAAAAAACCCAGTGAGAAAACCAGAAACACAATAAGAAAATATTTTCTATGCATTCATGCTTTTCCTAGGCTGGAGCCATTGTCTGATTCTTTAGTTAGGCTTAGCCAAAATATAGATTGGAAAATGTAAAAGGAATGAACCTACTGCTTCCAAACTGACCATATCTCAGTAATCTAACCTATAAAATTATTCAGAAAAAAGTAGTGATAAGCTTAGCACAGAAATATGAAGCAGAAAATATTTATTTCATTAAAATAAAGACTCTTTTTACCCTAACATGACCTTAAAATGGAGAAATTCAGGAGTGATGACTAAACAATCTAAGAGCTCTTAGTTCCACAGCATGAGGTACCCTACAATATTATACTGAAAATTATCAGGTTAGAAATGTTGAAGGCGTCCAACAGTTTTATTTGTGATTTAAATTACTTAGAAATCCTTTTAGAAATAGATTAATGTGTAACTTTATTCAAAACCCCCAAAACATTATCACTGCATGAGGTGCAGCGTTTACACATAGAATGTGTATAGTAGTTTTGTATTTTGGCATCATGGGTGAGAAGTGATAATTAAATATACTTTTTCTTTTTTAGAAATCCTTCTGATTGAGTTACAGATCTTTAAAAATAAGGTTATTAATTAAATTGAATTTTGATCAAGAGGAAGATATATCATCAGTGTTGGAAGCAAAGTGGCAGAAAATTGTGCAATCTACAGGCATTTAGAGACACTGTTTTACTT
Source organism: Varanus komodoensis (assembly GCF_004798865.1). Classification (NCBI taxonomy): domain Eukaryota; kingdom Metazoa; phylum Chordata; class Lepidosauria; order Squamata; family Varanidae; genus Varanus; species Varanus komodoensis. The sequence goes on along the minus strand of NW_025335505.1, from coordinate 24,498,048 downwards.
AGGTGGCTGAATATTGAGACACCTTTGTCTTCACTGTAGAAAAATCTGTAGTGCACACACTCAAAGTGCACACCTAGGAAGCTGAAAAAATGCCTTTCTTGTATGCCTGAACACAACAGTTAATATACTTTGCATTGTGAAAGTTGTTGTGCTAATGCCATGGGCAACTATTGAAGTAAATTGCTAATATTCCAGTATTACCTACACCAAGACAACGCCTATACTATTCTGAATGCTCCTGGAAATATTTTCTTTTTCTTGATTTGTTCTTTCTATTTCTTCTAGGCTCGGTCCTCCTCCTTTTATAATAAATTGTGTGTGAGGGGGAAAGTTACACCAGTGCTTCAATTTCTTCAGAAGTTATGATAGAGCAAGTAGATTCCTGGGGCTTTTCTAAGTGAGGCTTTTAATGCTACATTTTACTGCTGTTTCTGCTTCTGGATCATGATCAGATTTACACTCCCTGGAATTCCTCCCCCCCGCCCCCCCCGCTTGCCCTTCTGTACATTTCACTATATCACCTCTAGGTGGCACTGTGGTATAGCAGAACTGCATGACTAGACTCTTCAAAATGCCAGATTTGCCCAGGTAAGAGCTTTCCTAGATGAGGCTGGCACTGTAGGCTCCACATTTTTCACTCATAGTTGTTGACTCATGCTTTACACAACTTCATATACTCCCAGTTTCATTTGCTTTTTGAGAGTACTTGGTGGAAGGAAGGCTTTTTTTTTTTTTGCTAAAAACAACCAACCACAAAGACCCATGTAAGTTTAGGTATACCACAGCACCACCTATGGAAAGGCAGGAACTATGGAACTATGTAGCTTTCCAATCTCAATTCTGCAATGAAACTGGAAATAGAAACAGAGGGTTAAACTGTTTCATCTAGAAATGCTAAAAAAACCCCTCACTCTGCAAAAATGCATGAAAAGCACTGGTGAAGTCCTGCATGATGACAGTGCCATCTAAAGCCCTTGCAAATGATTGTGAATGAGGAAAAGTCAACACAAAATAAAAGCCTCATCTAACAAAGCCCTCAGCTTCTAGATTTTGTTAAAACTTGGCAGTGCGTACCTTGGAAAAGGACTGTGTACATCTGTCTTATAATGAATTAGATTATTGGTGAGTCTAACTGAGCAAATTATACCCACACTGGTACCAGCTTCACACTATCCAAACAGATCTTTCCTAATATTCTTTCAATTGCAGATGCCAGCACTCCACCAAGGGAGCAACCCATAAATATTACAACAATAGCCCATGGGTTATTCGATAGTTACTGACTGCCCCTTCAAGCCATGCTGCCCAGGCTTATATTAGAAGCTTACAAATAAAATATTAACTTAAGTATGTGCATCTTCTTTAAAAGGGCCAACAAGCACCTCAGGTGTCCCCTCTCCTCAAGCTCCTCTGCTGTTGTTCAGACAACATGGCAAGCTAAGCTATCCAATGATGGCAGTTCAGGAAATGTGACTGGCACATGGATCATGGTTGACAACTTCTGTGAACCAGCGCACTGTGTGGGGTTGTATAAGGTGTGGTTGTGTTGAGAGGACAAAGCTCCGGTCACCCATTACAGGTACACTCCTGTGCAGGTTTAGAAAAAGAAAGAAACTATGCTGGCCGGGACATGTTTGGTATTGTAGACCTTTTTTCTGTCTAAACTTGTACAGAATTGTGCCTTAAGCTGTTTTCCAAACCAGCTAGTCCAAAAGGATCCATATTAATGGTATTCTAGCTCTATATTACAGATATCATGTTTTGTTTTGAGTATCTCTGTCTCAGTCTAACTTCCAGCCATACCAATCAAAGCTTGCATAAATTATTGGTTTCTTCTTATTTTAAACCAGTTGTAGCATTTGCTTTTAGTATTTTGACAACTTTTTCCAAATGCATCTCCTATCACTAAACACATTTACTGGAAAAAAAATAGTGATGTGACATTAGTTGGTATTAACAGATTCTTTTTCTTTAAAAAAAAAAGTTTGCTTTCTTTTAAATATAAGTGTGTGTTCATGCTAATTGAAATTCCTTCAGTGTCCCCTTTGGAAGTGTCAAAATTCTGAAAGCTGTTGATAGGTGAAGTCTGGAAGTTGCCATGGCAACAGTGTTGCTTGCTCAGAAGAGATCCTGACTGGACATACTTGACACCGGAGGTGCTTGTTGGCCCTTTTAAAGAAGATGCACATACTTAAGTTAATGTTTTATTTGTAAGCTTCTAATATAAGCATAAGGATGTGAGCCGGAAGAGGAAATCCAGGCTTTCTGATGAAGCTCTTCACAGTAGAGGATGATGAGAGGCACATGAAGGATATGTTAATACCCACTGATCTGATTTCGCTGTTGACCTTTTTATGTGAATAGCTTCAGAATGGCATTAGCATCAATCATTTCAGCTGTGACAGAATGAGCCAGGTGACAGTCCTGATTCACTTGTGAGCTAACAAGGTATGTCTGAGAAGTCGCAAACGAATAGACATTGCTCTCAAGCATCTGGACATGTTTGCTTAGCTTGCACCAGCTAATAGATTACTTAAAATAGGGCACACATATGTGACCTGCTCTTCCAGAAAGGTTTGCTCTCTCCCCTGCTTGCAGGCCATGCTCTACTTTGTGGGGTTCATTCTAGCCTCTCTTTCAGGGCTAAACCACACATAGTATAAATAGGGTGTAGTTCATCTTTACCTTTTCACCTTGAAAGAAGCATGCAAGGTCACAATCATGACTGAGATGATCATGCACAGGTAGGCGAACTGAAATCTACCCCCACTGCTATTCCCTCCACCACAAAATTCATCCCCCCATGCAAGGGTAGGGGGCAGAAGACAAATGGACTGCCAGTGGATGTTTTATTTAAGTCTTTCCTGCTGGTGTCATTCCAGGCCCTGCACATTTACTTGAAGATAAAAACTCAAGTTAGGATTTGACATCATACATAGTTCAGTCTCAATGCACTAGTAAACTTGTATTTGGGCTACACCAATTAAGATGGTAGATGGGGAGTTTCATGAATGAATGTTCTTGGATATAAAATGGTTTTTCTTCTAAACAGAAAATTGCCAGAGAGATGGGTTCTGACCTTTGTAGGATTCATTGTCCCTTTCCTCCAGTCAGGAGGAGCATTCAGTTATGTCAGTCTCCACCAGCAGACTGAAGTGGTACAATCCTGATACAAGTTTATTACCTCATTTTGATCTAGATCCATCTTGCATGATCAGACGTATATTTGCTGAGTTCACACTCTACAGTTTGCTACTTTAATTTCAGCTATGGGGCAGTATAGAAATAAAATTAATAGGTAATATCTATGGTTCAATGCCAGTATAAAGTTTTACCTTTGGCTAGAACCAGAATACAAGTGCTAACCAGGACCTATTGAGAAGCTGTAACCATCACCCTGATATTCTTGAATCTTCTGCAGATGTCAACTGTCTGTCACTAGAATGGATCAATGTAGGGAGGGTGGTTGATTTTTTTAAATAGATTATGAAAGGAGTGCACTGAAGTGGTACAGGATAAAACAGCCATACCCAGTCTGGTACTGTTGAGATTCACTGAACTGCAATTCTCATTATTCATAGCCAGCATGATAAAAGGTGTTTGTTAAGCTTAATGTGTGCAACACAGCCACCCCTTAGTGATAATTTCATTTACTACAGACATCTAGATACTTTTGTTGTTCATTTTCGTATAAGCCAGTATCATAATTAAGGTGGATTTGCACATCAGGATTTGCATAAAATGTGTCAGGTGGCTATTAAATGACTGCAATTAAAATAAAATGCAATACCCATCAGTTCACAATGCATAAGACAGGTGCACAACTTCAAGGGGCAGCTCTTCATTCTGATGGTTCTTCTGTCTTCCAGTGAGACTTGGATGTGACAATCCTTTAGATCAGGGGTCCTCAAACGTTTTAACCAGGGGGCCAGTTGAAAGGTGCCGGTGTTGGGTGCGGGCCGGAAAGGTGGTACCGGCGGTGCGTGCGGGCCGGCTCAGGGGTGGGGGCAGTGCGTGCAGGCACACACACTGAGGGGAGGCGAGGAACAGGTGGGTGCATAGTGAGGGAAGGCGTGGCACAGGCAGGGGCACATGGGCGTGCGGGCGGTGAGGGGAGGCGGGTGTGGGCAGGCGCCGCGAGGCAGGTGCACAAGGCACCAGCTTGCTTGGAGATCGTATTCTCCAAGTGAGGAAACTGCTGCCTCCCCGTGAGCAGGGTGAGGTGGGTGGCAGTGGGCTGGAGTGCAGGCATGCACATGCGCGCACGGTGGGTCCAAATGGGCATGGTGGGCCAGATCAATGGGCATGGCTGGCTGGATCTGGCCCCCGGGCCGTAGTTTGAGGACCCATGCTTTAGACACTCCAATATGGGAGGGTCCTCTGACAGCCCTTCAAATAGAGGGCAGCAATGTAAAGCATGTGGGCACCCTAGTCATAATGTCCACAAAATATGCAAAAGAAAAAGCCAATTTGCACAAATGTTCATGCAGAACCTGCAGATGGAGGAGGAATGCAGAAACTGTCGTTTATTTGATTAGCTGCAACTGCAGGCTGTCTAGGGCTAGAGCAGGATATTACAATCCTGGTGCCCCTCTAATTAATAAGCTCTAATCCCACTGTATTTTCTTTGAGAAACTAATGTAGATATGTCAAGTGTGCAATTATTTTGTGAATGATGGGCCTCAGTGCTTATTCATCTTCCCTCCTCCTTGCTGAGAAAATAATACTGTCAGCTTTAAACACCCTTTGAAATCTGCTTTAGATTTTGATTGAAAATTTGAAAGAATGTAGTCAAAAGCCCTTCTTTCTCTCTCCTCTGGTTTATTAAGGGTGATGAACATCAAGCCTTGTTTATTTGTAGGCATACCCATCACCATGGCTTACTGCACAACTGATTCAGACTTCAGGTTCTTGAGGGCCACTGGGCAAAATGTCTTCAGTGGCCCCCTCCTGTTTTCTCACCATCATCGTCACCTTCTTGCTGTTGCTTTGCCTCCTCTTTTTCATCATTTGACAGGCAGAAAGACAGTCAGTTGGCTGTGGCATCTACTGCTCCTCACTAACACCACTATTGTCTGAGCAGGTAAACAAGTAGGTTGCAATGCTGAAAAGGAGGAGTAACTGCAGAGGGCTTCTTCCCCTGCTGCAATATGGGCCTCAGGCTCACAGCTCTGCTTTAGGGAAGATACTAAATGAGCATGTAGTGGGAGCATGAAGTCTCCACCACCTAGAACAGGGTGGGCAACTTGTGGTTTTGGCTTGCAACCTCATCGGCCTGAGTCAGGACAGTCAGATGAAGGATAATGAGATCTCTGCACTTATCTCTCATTCTCTGGATGATGCTACAGTGTGGATGTAAGGTATGCGAGAGTTGCACACCCTAAAACTGAGAGTTGCACACACCCCACTGCCAGAAGGTTGCCCACTACTGTCTTGGCCCTTCAATCCCTCCTCAACTCACCACCATTTCCCTCAGTCTTTTACCAGAGTTTTTTTTAAACTGCAAGAGCTTGTGGGGGGGATTATACTGTAATAAAGATATGGGGACAGTGCTAAGTATATCTCCACCACCATCAAATTTGGACCTTTCCCCAAAGCTGATTTAGAGTGAAAGGGAGATCTGATTGTGGATCTCCCATGAAACAAATACATCAGCCTGAGACTGATTCCTCTCACCTCCCCTCCCACCTCTTGCATATTTTTAGAGGAAAATTTAGACAAATTCCAGAGGAGCAACCATGTTAGTCTGCTGCAGGAAAAATAACATCTAAACACTGAGCAATATTGCATCATAGAATATTTCTAGGCAGGGTTTTTTACTTCATTGAAGAAAGGCTGATTCTTAATATATGCAAGAAGATTTCAAACAGGGGATCCAGGTAACTTGGACTTCCATTCTAATTCTCTCAGGATTTCCCACTGCTTCTTCCATCTTTTCATTAAAAATCAAGGAGATAAAGACAGAAGAACTGTACAGTATCTGTTCTCTGGTAGCATTAGGAGAGCTCTGTCTGAAGACTCTGGATGTTCTAGCAAAGACAAAAAACAAAATTAGCATTTCAAGGGCCAAATGGGTTGAATTCCAAAAGGAAATGCCAAAGAACTATTTTTAAATGTATGCAATTCCTAACTATAAGGATCAGGTACCTGGAGAGGTGAGGCCATACTGGAGGCAAGAGCAGGCAACAGCCAAGGCACAGTTGAAAGCAAGGCTGGCAACATGATTGGAAACACAGAACCACCACCACAAAGGCCCATGATGCTGTTGCCAATCTTAGTGGCACAGTTAAGCCATTTATAGCACCTTCCAGAACTCCCAGCTGCTCAGGTCTTATCCTGGTCCTGCAGGTATCTGCAAGGTTTCCCATGCTGCCTTTTGTAAACTTGTTACTAAGGTAGCTGTGTCATTCCTGCAAATCCTGACAACGCTTTTATGAAACTCTGTAAAAATAAAACATAGAAATTAAAAATTGACATCTAGTAAAATTGATTAGCAGAAGTGGTATTTTGTTTTTGCCTCCTGGATGATGAAGAGTGTCCAGAAGATGACAAGGCACTGATTGGAGTCCCAGGAGCTCTCAAAATAGATTTAGCACCTCAATTCATTATCTGAAATCAAAAAGACAGGATTTTTTGAGCTACTATTACAAACAGGGTGATGATAAATGCAGTTATGGTGGAGTGATAATGCAAGTATTTCAATCTGGTCTTGTCTAGACCAGGCTTTGTTAGAGACTGGAAATCACAAAGGAAAGGTTCCAGTAAGGCAGGACCCTGGGGTGCTGCAGTGTTGTCACAGAGGGTCTGTAAAGGCTTGAAAAAATGTTATGTTTTTTGCAGTTAAATCTGAATGAGTGAACAAATGAAAGCAAGAGGGAATGGAAAATAGAACAAAATCTTAATTTTCCATGCTTGTTTTGTGAAACTTGACTTTTTTAAGCTATTGCCTCAATTAAAAACAATCAGAGGTATAAATTGGCCATGAAAGTAGCTGTCCGATGGCAAATGAATGGCTCTGAGTCAGTGTGAGTGAGCATTTGGACCAATTTTGAAATTGCCTTCGATTTCTGCTGTTTGGTTATTGTTCATTAAGGTGGTTTTTCGATATTTCTGCAGTGGATTTCATAACAGTGCATTTTGGTTTAGTGAAAAGAGTATTACTACTATTATTTGAAATCTGTATGGAATCATTGCAATAAAGATATTATAATAGAAATGTGTATATTAACAGATTATCTTAGTTTTCCTTCTCTCAAAATTTGAAGGCCCTTCATGAAAAAATTGAAATAAACATTTGATGCAGTCTAGTGCTTTAAATCTTGAGTTAAGTCTTGGTGGTCCATAGCGACAAAAGGTATTTCAAGGAGGTCCATGGTGAAGTAAAGGTTGAGAACCACTGCAGTATTTATTCCTGTCCAGCTTTGGAACTTTAATCCAAAAATTGCTTTTGCTTTCTAACTCAAACATTAATATGCATTACAACACTGATGTACCTGTAATAAGCATGCAACATTCATATTAAATTTGATGCATGACTAAAAGTGTTCTATGTAGTCCAAGCCCATGTAAACTTGCTCAGATGTAAGTCCCTTTGATTTATGCAAGCATGGACAGGATCCAAAACTTAGAGATTCATCATAAGCAGATTTATGCAGAACTGTCCCATTCTATGCTGTGGCTCACTCTCAAGTAAAATGTGGTAGGAACACTGCCTTAGCCAATTTAGAACTGGATATCTAAAAGTGAATGCCATTTTATTATGCTGTTTTGACATTCTGTTTGCTGCTTAATATTTATTTCAGAGTTGCTAATGTTTAATAACCAAATGCAGATGTATGATGGGAATGTTTCACTGCTGAATTTCCTTCAGCCATGCAGCCATTGGAGATACACAAGCCCTGACAGCAAACAGCCCTAATCTATGCAAACATCTGGTTCATGCAGCTGACAGGGAGTGACATAGGCTGTGAGCTGGCTTTCTGCAATGACTACAGGGAATAAACTGTGAGAAAATGTACCTGTCTTCTCTGGGGCACTTTACAGAACTCCAATTTTAAGTAAACCTTTATTCCCGTTGTAATCATTCCAGAGAGCAGAGAGAGAAAATGCCAATATTTCAGTGTCCCAGTATTACAGTGGTACTGTAGAGGAAGTAAGAGAGCCCAGCATTTCTTGGGTAGAACTATACCATTTATACTCAGTGAGACTGAGATATTATTTATAAATTATTGGATAAAAATCAAGTTATCCCAAAAGAAATTGCACAGCAAAACTATATAAAACCTTAACTTCCTATGGAAGTATGACTACTACCTTTAAAGATCATGGAAAGGAGACGCATTAATGTGGCAATATGGTCATAAAAACTAGCATCAAAGCAGATTGAGCATCCACCATTTTTTGTGAACTGCAATTTTAATGTAAAACAGATGCCATAAAATTTATAGTATGAGCAATGTGAGGAAATAAACATTTAGCTTTTCTGTTTCCTGCATTGCTTTTAAATAGGAACGTTATGCAACTTCCATTAAGTCTGTTTGCCTTAAATGCATGTTTCTCATAGAAAGTTGGATCACTGGTTTGGTAAACTTGCTATGAGAGCACTTTGCTTCCCAAAAGCCAGAAACAGAACTTCTCAAAACTATTTTGAATAATTTTAAAACACAAGTGGTAGCTTTATAACCATATGGTCTTTCACAAGGAGAAGTGAACACAGCTGAATGTGAAACAAGGGCGTGGGGAAAGGGAATATAATGAGCTATGGTTCCGTCCTTCGCACCTGCAAAGCCACAGACCCTTCCTGCAAGTGTTCTTTATTGACCAAAGCATTTTCCTGAAACACAAACATCCAGAATTAATCTCTGAGCATGCACAGAGCAATTCGTTGAACTCAACCAGTATTCACTCCCTGGAACTCCCCTTATGAGCATGCCTGACCCCCTTACCTTCTGGAAGGGCCTTCTGAAAACAAGCAGGCCTCCTTTCTCCTCTTCTCAAATTGGGCTGCCTCATCTGCTGATGACGCATCATGGGGTGGAGAGCCTGCCTATCTATCTCATCTGTGTCTTGGAGAGGGAACCCCTGCTCCAAGTTCCCTCCTACCAACTATAAATCTTGGTTATTCCCAGATATTGCCTGTGGAGGAATCTGGCCTTGAGATAAGCATCTCCATTTCTCTCATCTTGGTGTCTGGGAATGGTCCATATTCCCACCCCCTCCCGTGCCTCTTTTCCTCCTCCTTTTGCTTTTGATTCTTCTGGAGACCAGCTCTTGAGAATGTGCACCCAAAGCAGCCATCTTTCTTACTCCCAACAGGGAAGGCATATACACAGAATTTCAAATGGAATCAAAAAGTCAGCCTCTATTTACTGGAATATAGTCTTGGGTTCTAGAGTATATGCTGAGTGTATTGAGGCAGGATGGTCTGAGAGGGGGAGAGAGAGGGAAATTGAGAGCTCATAGCTGGCTTCCAGTTAGATGGTATATAGGAAAAAGCTCTGAAAGAATCAAGAGGTATCTTTGCCAGCCCCTTTTCAGAAACTGAAAGGTGTTCTGTCCTGTAACACAATACCCTCATGATTACCTAGTGGATGGACCAAACTTCTTAATGACTGTAGCTTACATCTCAAAAGCTCAAAGTGGTTGGAACCACTCAGCATATTCAAGAAAAGTTTTGTTTATTTATGGAGGATAAATTATGAGAGAAGCCTAGATAAAACTATTTGGGTTGCCCTGCAGATACTCCAGGGGGCACTCTGGATCTGCATCAAAAGGAGAGGTTTGTTAACTTATTAGGGTTGCAGATTAGGTTATTAAATTGACAATCAAGCACCACTGGCTAAGTGTTGCAGCTGACTTCAACCCTGTCAGATTTGTGATCTTTGACAGTTATCTGCCAAGCATTTCTGTTTACATTATCTGATGTCTATATCAGGAAGAAAGATAGTCATTCACCTGCAATTTCATTTGCAATTCTTCTCAATGCAACAACAACCACCACAAAAATAGTATTCGAGGCAGAATATACAAACTCAAATGAGTAAGTGGAATGCAATTCAATTTATGTTCCACAACAGCCTGTCAGATGTTTATACACAAGCGCACACGCACACACACACACATGTGCACGCGCTCTCTCTCTCTCTCTCTCTCTCTCTCTCTCTCTCTCTCTCTCTCTCTCTCTCTCTCTCTCTGACGACCTCACTGTATTTGACATTTTGATTGAATTCATTTCTATATTCCATTGGGAACAGATTCTTGCTTTTATTACTTTGTCAGACTATTATTTTCCTGCAGTGCAATCTGGCTACAGACTTTTTTTCCCAAGCCACTTGGACTTATTTTTACCTGCTCTTAAACTGGGCAATCTAACTCACCATTAGTAATTATAGCTTTCTCTGTTCTCAGTAATTCTTCCTCCCAAAATGTGGTAAATAGAAGTACAGAATAAAGGGAAGACTTGTTAGCTTTCCAGTCTTCAGGAAACTGAAGTTCCAAATATCTGACTATCTACTTTTTGCCCATTCCTATTTTAAATTATACCCCACTCCACCTGACATACAAATAGAGCAGACCCACATGTAACAAAATGAATCTGCTCCTGTTGTAGATGCTTTGGGACATGAATAACAGGGTATATGTGTATTTGTACTCTAGAATACCTATCCATAAATATATGGAGATTTTATAGATATATAAAGATTTTAATAAAGTTAAAATCTTTCCTAAGGGTTTTCCCAAATAACTTACTTTTCACACTTGGAGATTGAGATGTTGTTTTCTAATAGCACACACACTTTGGGAGCACTCAGATACAGTCAAGCGCTTGCTTCTGTTAGCAGCAAATCTCTATTTTTATATATAACACAAATTCTTCTTCACATAGCTATCACATCAGCTGTATTATGTTTAGCATGGAATGTGCTTAAGTGTGTTTCAAGGCACTTGCTTAATTACCATGATATTACTCTTGAGGAGGTCTTCCTCACTGAAATTTGAAAAGATGTTTCAGACGTGTTCCTTCTGTCTCTTTCCCCACATTTGGGAGCCCTCACTGGGTTGAAAGGGGAACTGCTGAAGCAAGGAGTCCCTTCTGCTTTTATTTATTTATTTTTGGATTTATATCCTGCCTTTTTCCTACAAAGGGCTCAAGGCAGCTTACATCATTCTCCTCCTCCATCTTATCCCCACAACAACAACCACCCTGTGAGGTAGGTTGGGCTGAGAGTCTGTGACTGGCCCAAAGTCCCCCAGCTGGCTCCATGGCTGAGCGGGGACTAGAACCCAGATCGTCTGAGTCCTAGTCCCATGCTCTTAACCACTACACCACATTGGCTCTCTTTTGGAGGCTCCTGGCATAAAATATATTCCTGCTGTGTTTTCAATTTATGTACAAATGTGTGAGATGCTTTTTGGCCCATATCAGGCCAAAGGCAACTTAGAATTAAAATAGAATGATTAGGTAGCATTCTAAATAGAATAGAAGTGTCTTGCTTCAGAGGCCTAGACGAGAAAGTGATGCACAAGAGAAGCTGGGACTTGTAGATGTGCCACTGTTCTCTTTCATATGATTTTTAATGGAAGGAAGAACAAAAAGGGGGATTCCAAATCTAACAGACTTGTGAATGGCTTTGTGGCCAGCACATGAAACAAGATAAACATCCTCCTCACAACAAAACATGCCTTTAATTTCTGTGGCCTCCAATGTTCATACTTCACCTCTCATATTAGTACCCATGCTATCTACCAAACATCTAACCATTACCCTCAGTCTTGAAGTCACTAGTTAAATTGCATCTGGAAAATAGGGGAAGAAAGAGATACTCCTTAGAATAAGGTTACTTTCAAATATTTAAATCAGATAGAATAAATGGCACTCAAGGCTTTTGCTTATGATTAACGACCAGCTGAGAAAAGTTGATACTCTGAGGTAACCCCATGAAGTCATTAATTCTCTAGCAGGTCCCGGAGGAGCAGCCCAATCCTGTCATTCTCATCTAACTGATTGTCTTGAGGGAAAGAAATCTGAAAGTGATTTTTCTAGCTCTTTGTTTTGTGTTAGATGTGCATTACTTGCAATGATTTACTGTGTCATGTTAAGAGAAATTAATTCAGAGTCCACTGAGCAATTTGGAAGCCCGTTAAATTGCTAAACATTCAGTCTAGGAGCCTTGGGTGCCCCCCTCCCTCTTTCTGGCAAAAAGGTAGGGGGCAAATTAAATCAAGCAAGTAGTTGCTTGATTTTTACTGTACATAAAGGTATAATATCTAAGAGCAAAGGTGCCTAGAAGGCCTACCCTGACCTCAAAGCCACAGTTCTCTTATTCCATATTTTGGGGACTGGTTCTAATTGCTAAAAGGTCATTCAAATGTAGTGCATGCATATTTGGTGACATTCTCTTCTTTACTGCTGTTAATGATAGCTCCTTCTGCCAGCAAAATGGTAGCACAAAAGCCAGGTGCTTGGGTCCTGCTGTGAGAATTCCTAGTTTCTTAAAGATACCTGTGACATCTTACAAATATTAACAGGTTCTAAGTTAAATAATTAAGCTTAAATTAAGTTCTGCAGTGAAGATGGTTATTATTTTATACCTATTATCATTGCAAAATATGTTTCATAGACTGAGTTATAAAATGTGGTACAATTTTATGGCTAAAAGTTATATTAGCATAGCATTTGATACTGATCTGACATTTTAGAAGTAGTTACTTCTATGGGCTTTATAATTTGCAATTATTTTCACTTTATGAATTAGGAATATGTCATTATTACCATTTTACAGATTGAAGAACCAAGAGATTTTGATTTGTGTGAATATTTTACTTGGTTACACGGAACTATGGCTAATACTCTACTGTGGCTTATATCAAGGGCCTGACCTGACCTGAGACTAAACATCTGTCAAACTTGCAGCTCTCAATGGGCAGTGTAAGAAGAGCCCTGGAGAAAAGGCTGGTAACCAAGCTAAATAAAAAGACATTGATCTAGTTAGAGAAACCAAAGAAAAGACCTGGCATGTATGAAACAGTTTTGTTTTTCTCTCTACTAAGAGAAGCATGGAATACTGTGCCTTTCCCTGCATGATTTGGCCAGAGCTGCAAAGAGTAGCGAGTACAAGAAGTAACTCCGCAGTCTGGATGGGCAACCTCCATGGGATAGACTAGGTCCACAGGGCAGAGATACACAGCCCTGAGAAGGAACCCATACAAGCCTAATGATGGTATACACTTATTGTATCAAAATATGAATTACAAAATGCATACTGGTTGATTATTTATTCATTCACTTGATTTTTACTCTGCCTTCTTGCATTTGTTGTGAGCTCAAGGTAGCTCACAACATTAGAAAAATATGCAAACTAATCACAATAAAATAAAAATGATACAAAACAGATACTTAAGATAAAAGAGCAGATAAAATCAACCCACTAAAAACCCAGCAATAAAGCAGAGCAATAGCCAATTAAGACAATCAAGATCCCCAAAGGGAAAAGAAACAATGCTCATTGCAAAGGCCAAGTGCCTGTTTAAATTAACAGATCTTTGCCTATTGATAGGATATGTTTTATTGAACTGCTGTTGGTTTTATTCATGCCTTTGATTTCAGCAGCACTTAAACTAGCCTGATACCACTTTAATTCTACTCATTATCTGGAATTCTGTTACTAAATATAGTGCAGAAGAAAATACCAAAAGCTGAATTTCTTGTGAAATCTAATTGTTAAAGTGATAAAAATTACAGACCCTATTTAAGGTAGAACTTTAAACAATTGCTATATTTAATCCGCATTACTGAGAGTTTATGGGCATGATCCTATGCATGTTTACAGAAAACAGGCCTACTATCCCCAGCATTCCCCTTCTGGCTCATGCATACCACTGTTTGCCCTATTCAGAAAGGTTCCCAATCATCAGGAACCTTTAAGTCGCTTTTTGTGTGCTTTGCTCTGTCAGGCCTAGCTAGTAGAGAGTTCAGGCTTTTGAGAAGAACAGAAATAACATTATTAATAATAATCAACAATCAGGGATGATGAGAGCTGTAGGCCAACAGCATCTTGAAGTTGAACTAGATTGTCTTTAGAAAAGGCTCTGTAGAAAGGAGAGTAGAGCTGAATCAAATAGAGGGGAATCAAGCATCAAAAACTCATGAATTCAAGGTGAACATTTTATAATTGGAACCAGAAAATCACTTGCAGTTGCTTTTATACATTCTATGGGAGTTTATTCTAATGTGGCTATGATTAAAAACGTATATGTCTGTCTTTTATGTGTGACTTGGCATTCAGAATCATGAAGCCATACAGTATATATTCAACAAGCTGTTATAACAGAAGGTGAGAAAATGTATATTATTATAGATATAGTAATTCTAAGCCTGGAATTACCCTAATTATCTCCATCTTGTGGCTCAAAGCTTTTTTTTCAAGATGTCAAAAATAAATATCGAACTTTGAGGGCTAAATGTTTGAGCTTACTGTTAGGAGCTTGGTAACCAAGGACATGCTGAATCTGAATGCAGGGATATTAAACAGAACTTCATTTCTCCGACAGTTCTTCACAGGTTTGAAAAACCATTAAAGAATAATTAGATAGGAGAGAAAGAGAAGGTGCATGGTTATTATTCTATTATTATTACTAGGATGACTTGTTGCACAAGTCTTTTTACTAGAAATCTAAGTGCCAAACTAGACATTACTTTAAACATGCTGCTGCCACTGAAAACAGCAGCCATATGTTTAGTTTTTTCTTCTCCCTGTGTAATTTTTAAAAGAATTCACCCATGCCCTAATATCATAATGTTCCCCTGTCATAATGTTCCCTCCTTCTGTGGAGCAGGGAAATGGAGAACACGATGGCACCAGGTCATGGGTAATATATAAAAGATGTTACAGATGGAGAAGCGGGGACCCAGCAGATGAAAAACAAACAGTTTTCAGCAGTAGCTATGCATTCAGCATAATATCTAGCTTGTTTCTCAGGCTCTGAAAAGGTTTTCTGATTTACAATACTGAAGTTGTTATGCACCCATAACACTTCCAATGGGTATGGAATTCAGCAGTCATGCTGCATGCAGCTTGGCTACTGTGCATATGGAGGAAATGGGAATGTGCATGCTAAGACGTTTCTAGAACAGGTGTAAATAGAAAAAGCCTTGTGCATGGGGAAGCACTGTGACTGCATCAGAGTAATGATGAATGAGCCTCTAGTTCAGTATGCAAGTATGAATACATTTTTCCCCATCATGTGGCAACTCTTACAATCATTATGATGTGGGATGCCTGCTAAACTTAGTCAGCTTCTGGGATTCTAAATATGCTGGAGTGGACTCGCTGGTCAGTTAATGGCACAAGTGTAGTATGATCCTACACTAGTGATTTCCAAGTGAACAGAAGAAAAATGGTTATCAGGTTTCTGCTTGACAAAAGAAGATCTTGGATGATCTAGGCTTTAAGTGAGCTTGAAAGTATGCTTGGAAATTACACTCAGGTGTCTGTATAGCTAACTCATAGGTGATTCAATGAGACACTTGTAGTGCACAGACTATAAAAGCTTTTAATAAATAATAAAAAGTAGTCAGGTTTCTGCCCTTATATATGAGAAAGAAAGATAAAACCTGGTGCCTTCTGTTTGGGGAATAACTGAGCATTATAAGATAACCCATTGGTCTTATATTCAACTAGAAGAAGGGCGATGGAAGATTGGCCATGTCAAAGCCAATTGGCTGGCAGGTTCTCACATGGTGTAGCTTGTCAGAAGCTGGGGTGTCCAAAGAAGACAACTGCCTGGCAAAGGAGCAGCAAAATACTAGGAGACTGAGCTGAGAGCATATGAGGCAGAAACTTAAAAAACTCCTGGAATAGCTTTCAGACCTGGTGGCAGTGGTCTCAAGACCAGTGAATAGTTTTTAAAGGTCCCAGACGGCATTATACCAGAGCAGAAATAAGACTGCCTTTCAAGGCCTCACTGTTAGGCCTGTGAGTTTAGTGGGGTGAAGTTTAATGTGGAATTGCCCTAAAGTTGGTTACAAATCGTAACTGGAGCTCCTAACATTTATTTAGTAGTAAAAGTGCAGAAACCCCTTTTAGAATTAGCACAAAACTCTTAATAGGTTTTCTTGCTAGTACAACACTTCATCTTCATTTACTGTCCTGATTCTTCTGATCTGTTCTATTGCATACCTTAGCAGAAAAAGCATATTTTAAATAAGGAGGTATTGTCTAATAGCATCAACAGAATCTCCTTCATGGATCACTGCCTTGTCATGGTGAAGGGGCTTGCGTAGCTCAATGAAGCTATGAGCTATGCCGTGCAGGGCCACCCAAGACGGACAGGTCATAGCAGAGAGCTCTGACAAAACGTGATCCACTGGAGAAGGAAATGGCAACACTCCAGTATCTTTTCCATGAAAACCCCATGGACAGTACCAAAAGGCGGTATCCAGTATGGTACCACGGAAGAGCAGAGGGCTAGTACTAGCAGCACCAGAAAGAATGAAGTGACTGGGTCAAAGCCGAAAGGACACTCAGTTGCAGATGTATCTGGTGGTGAAAGGGGAGTCCGATGCTGCAAAGATCTATACTCCACAGGATCCTGGAATGTAAGATCCATGAATCAAGGCAAGATGGATGTGTTCAAACAAGAGATGATGAGACTGAATGTTGACATCCCAAAGAAAAAGAAATGCAAGAAAGCAAAATGGCTGTCTGAGGAAACTTTACAAATAGCTGAGGAAAGACGGGAGGCAAAAGAAAGATACACCCAATTGAATGCAGAATTCCAGAGAATAGCTAGAAGAGATAAGAATGCCTTCTTAAATGAACAGTGCAAAGAAATAGAAGAAAACAATAGAACAGGGAGGACCAGAGATCTCTTCAAGAAAATTGGAGATATGAAGGGAACGTTTCATGCAAAGATGGGCATGATAAAGGACCAAAATGGCAGGAACCTAACAGAGGCAGAAGAGATTAAGAAGAGGTGGCAAGATTACACAGAGGAACTATACAAGAAAGAGCTTAACGTCCCTGATAACCACGATGGGGTGGTCACTGACCTCGAGCCAGACATCCTGGCATGTGAAGTCAAATGGGCCTTAGGAAGTCTGAGCAACAACAAAGCTAGTGGAGGTGACAGTATTCCAGCTGAGCTATTCAAAATTTTAAAAGACGATGCAGTAAAAGTGCTACACTCATTATGTCAGCAAATTTGGAAAACTCAGCAGTGGCCACAGGATTGGAAAAGGTCAGTTTACATTCCAATCCCAAAGAAGAGCAATGCCAAAGAATGTTCAACCTACCACACCATTGCACTCATTTCACATGCTAGCAAAGTGATGTTCAAAATCCTACAAGCTAGGCTCCAGCAGTATGTGGACCGAGAACTACCAGAAGTACAGGCGGGATTTCGAAGAGGCAGAGGAACTAGAGATCAAATTGCCAACATACGCTGAATCATGGAGAAAGCTAGGGAGTTCCAAAAAAACATCTACTTCTGCTTCATTGACTATGCTAAAGCCTTTGATTGTGTGGATCACAACAAACTGTGGCAAGTTCTTAAAGAGATGGGAGTACCAGACGATCTTATTTGTCTCTTGAGAAACCTATATGCGGGTCAAGAAGCAACAGTGAGAACTGGACACGGAACCACTGATTGGTTCAAAATTGAGAAAGGAGTTCGGCAAGGCTGTATACTGTCGCCCTGCCTATTTAACTTATATGCAGAGCTCATCATGAGAAAGGCGGGGCTAGATGAATCACCAGTTGGAATTAAGATTGCTGGGAGAAATATCAACAACTTCAGATATGCAGATGATACCACTCTCATGGCAGAAAGTGAAGAGGAACTAAAGAGCCTCTTGATGCGGGTGAAGGAGGAGAGCGCAAAAGTTGGCTTGAAACTCAACATTAAGAAAACTAAGATCATGGCATCCGGTCCTCTCACTTCCTGGTAAATAGAAGGGGAAGAAATGGTGGTAGTGACAGATTTTATTTTCCTCGGCTTCAAGATCACCGCAGACGGGGACTGCAGCCAAGAAATTAATAGATGCTTGCTCCTGGGGAGGAAAGCTATGGCAAATCTAGACAGCATACTACAAAGTAGAGATATCACCCTGGCAACAAAAGTGCGTATAGCCAAGGCTATGATTTTCCCAGTTGCAATGTATGGCTGTGAAAGCTGGACCATAAGGAAGGCTGAGCACCAAAGAATTGAGGCCTTTGAATTGTGGTGCTGAAGGAGACTCCTGCGGGTCCCTTGGACTGCAAGGCGATCAAACCGGTAAGTATTTTCATGGTATAGGAAATGCTTGATCAAAAGGTGGCCTTGCAAAACTTTTGAATCTTGAAAATCTACTATACTATGATCTACTATACTATGTAATTTGAACCATTACTTGGCCTTTTACAAGTATTTGTCCCAGAAGTCTATCTTGCAAGACTCCTGCACCCACCTGTCTACTAGGCTACTTTGCAAATATTTATCCAGAATAGAGTCATTGGACTTCCACATTGTCCTCATAAACTGTAACTCTTCTAAGCTATGATTTTCATAGAGAAGCAAATTAAATATTAAGATGTTTTTCTAACTGAAAATTAGTTCTAGTAAGGCATTCTAACAGAAATGTTTGTGCTGTGAGTTTTCACTGAACTTCTCACTAACCTCTCACCTTGCTTACATAACAAAGCATGGTACAATATATACCCAGATAAGCTCAGACAAAACAAGCTTATCCACCTAAAGTCTGGAAAAATTCGCATCAGGTAAGATAGTTGGGAGAAACAATAATTGCTAATGGACTACTGTCCGTCTGCTTATGTATAGTTATGACACAAATAAGTGAACATGAAATATTGTAAGAAGTGAGCAAGCCTACTGATGAGAAGAAGGTGGCATCCTGTTTAGGGAATGTAAGGAAATGTGCCCAGAAAAGCTAACAAGACATAATGTAACATATTTATGTTACTTCCCAACGTAATAGCTGAGGATTAAGGGACAATATTAATTCATTGTTATAAGCTGAATCAGTAAGCGGAAGTAATTTAAAAATCATCATAATACAGAGGACCTATAACACTAAGAATCAGTTCTCAGCAGGACATGCCATTTGTCCCCATGAGAGATTAAACACCTGCCTCATTGATTTTTCTATGCTCCGTTTGCTTAAAACTCAGAAATATTATTAGGCAAGATGTTTCACCATTTTAATGAGAATGATTCTAAAAGTAAACTTTAAAAAGTTTCCAAGTGTTTTAACAATAATGCATTTTCTAGTTGGTCTGTGCCCTTGATATCGTGAAATGTAGAAATTGCTTAGGATTTTAAAGCAAAGAGATGACACAGCTCATCTTAGAGTCCTCCATTTAACAATTATGTATAATCAGCAGAAATTTTGCAGACATGCAAGTTTCCTGATGATACTTTGCTCCTGGAATGTGGTATAGGATATGTTTATTTATTTAGAATATTTGTAGGCCATCCATCACAGTCGTCTCTGGACGGCTTACAACATTACTTCAAATCCTAAATAAAATAACTATTCCACAACTGAGCATAAAACTAATCTATTTAAAATAAATTAAATAAATCTAATACAATTAAAATTACATTATGTGAAAATATTGGTTAAATAAAAAGGATATACTACCTGCTGATCCATGAACAAGCTAAATATATAGAAGTCCTGTATCATAATATCCCCAGACAAAGGAAAATGTGTCACAGGCAATTAATTATATGTTTGTGTGCTAATATTCCCCTTAAATCTGTTTTGTAGCAATGGAAAGTCATCCCTGCTTGGTATTGGAATATTTTTTTAAAATTGCTACTGTGAACACACATCTCTTAACCTCATGCTTGCCCCACGTCTTTCCAGGCTTGCCTCTTCTGTCCAAAAACAGCAAGAGTCTCATAAACACAAGATAATATTTGTTGTCTTGTTGAGATTGATCTCTATGCATACTAAATTTTTCCTTTATATCTGAATTTAAAGCAGTTTTGTAATTTAGTGAAGATCAGAATAAATCTCAACTGTTGTTACCTCTTCTTGACATCTGGAAATAGACACCTTTTTAATAATTGCAATTCTTCCAAAGAATTGAAATGCATTCCTTTCCTTTCCTGCATTTTCCCCTAGTTCTTTCCAACATGTTGTGAGATTGGATTCTCACAATAAGCTTACAGATTTTTCCTGTTAGAATTCTTTTCATTAATCTCAGCTAGACATTCTCACTTTCTTTGGTTGACAAGAAGAAAGGAAATCCTAACTGATCAAATACAGCCAAAAACAGGAAATGTGTGTGTATGTATTATCTAGCAGGCTAGGAAGTCAAAGAACATAACCATGCAGGACCAGAAGATACTGCACTGATGCATACTTGTTCATACTTTTTGAAATTTTCCAAATGGCTTGTAATATACATAGTAATAGTTGGGCTCCAAATTATACATATACCTTTAAATGTGTGTTCCTCAGAAAAGCAAGGCAAAGGCATACACTGTATATCACAGAAGTGAGTACACCCCTCACATTTTGTAAATATTTATTATATCTTTTCATGTGACAACCCTGAAGAAATGACACTTTGCTACAATGTAAAGTAGTGAGTATACTGCTTGTATAACAGTGTAAATTTGCTGTCCCCTCAAAATAACTCAGCACACAGCCATCAATGTCTAAACCGCTGGCAACAAAAGTGAGTACACCCCTAAGTGAAACTGTCCAAATTGGGCCCAAAGTGTCAATATTTTGTGTGGCCACCATTATTTTCCAGCACTGCCTTGACCCTCTTGGGCATGGAGTTCACCAGAGCTTCACAGGTTGCCACTGGAGTCCTCTTCCACTCCTCCATGACATCACGGAGCTGGTGGATGTTAGAGACCTTGCACTCCTCCACCTTCTGTTTCAGGATGCCCCAAGGATGCTCGATAGGGTTTAGGTCTGGAGACATGCTTGGCCAGTCCATCACCTTTACTCTCAGCTGCTTTAGCAAGGCAGTGGTCATCTTGGAGGTGTGTTTGGGGTCGTTATCATGTTGGAATACTGCCCTGCGGCCCAGTCTCCGAAGGGAGGGGATCATGCTCTGCTTCAGTATGTCGCAGTACATGTTGGCATTCATGGTTCCCTCAATGAACTGTAGCTCCCCAGTGCCGGCAGCACTCATGCAGCCCCAGACCATGACACTCTCACCACCATGCTTGACTGTAGGCAAGACACACTTGTCTTTGTACTCCTCACCTGGTTGTCACCACACATGCTTGACACCATCTGAACCAAGTAAGTTTATCTTGGTCTCATCAGACCACAGGACATGGTTCCACTAATCCAGACCTGGGCATTGTATGGCCCATGGGCCACATCTGCCCCGATGGCTGACCCTGATTGGCCCGCATGAGGTCACTGGCAAATTAAAAGTCAATGCAAATATATATTGTCATAATGTAGATGTAAGCAATACAACTGCACTGCTTTTATTTTGAAGGATCTGCTAAATTGAATTGAATTTATTGCTTTTCGTGTAATGTTAATGTTTTTGTGAATATTCATTAAATAGTGTTGTTCTGTGCTCCACATTTTCATTGTATCATTGTAATGTTTCATTTACTGTTTTTATAGAGATATATATTGAGCAGAGCTGTAAGTGTATTGGTCCGGCCCTTAACAACTGTCAAAGTTTCTCATGTGGCCCCATAGGAAAATTAATTGCCCACCCCTGCACTAATCCATGTCCTTAGTCTGCTTGTCTTCAGCAAACTGTTTGTGGGCTTTCTTGT
>NW_025335505.1:24462686-24476183 GCF_004798865.1 Varanus komodoensis | reverse complement strand
AAATTGAATTGAATTTATTGCTTTTCGTGTAATGTTAATGTTTTTGTGAATATTCATTAAATAGTGTTGTTCTGTGCTCCACATTTTCATTGTATCAT
The DNA here is from genome assembly GCF_004798865.1 of Varanus komodoensis. NCBI lineage: Eukaryota > Metazoa > Chordata > Lepidosauria > Squamata > Varanidae > Varanus > Varanus komodoensis. The sequence goes on along the minus strand of NW_025335505.1, from coordinate 24,476,085 downwards.
TGTAATGTTTCATTTACTGTTTTTATAGAGATATATATTGAGCAGAGCTGTAAGTGTATTGGTCCGGCCCTTAACAACTGTCAAAGTTTCTCATGTGGCCCCATAGGAAAATTAATTGCCCACCCCTGCACTAATCCATGTCCTTAGTCTGCTTGTCTTCAGCAAACTGTTTGTGGGCTTTCTTGTGCATCATCTTTAGAAAAGGCTTCCTTCTGGGACGACAGCCCTGCAGACCAATTTGATGCAGTGTGCAGCATATGGTCTGAGCACTGACAGGCTGACCCACCACCCCTTCAACCTCTGCAGCAATGCTGGCAGCACTCATACGTCTATTTCCCAAAGCCAACCTCTGGATATGATGCTGAGCACGTGCTCTCAACTTCTTTGGTCGACCATGGCGAGGCCTGTTCTGAGTGGAACCTGTCCTGTTAAACCGCTGTATGGTCTTGGCCACTGTGCTGCAGCTCAGTTTCAGGGTCTTGACAATCTTCTCATAGCCTAGCCCATCTTTATGTAGAGCAACAATTCCTTTTTTCAGATCCTCAGAGAGTTCTTTGCCATGAGGTGCCATGTGGAACTTCCAGTGACCAGTATGTGAGAGTGATAACACCAAATTTAACACACCTGCTCCCCATTCACACCTGAGACCTTGTAACACTAACGAGTCAAATGACACCGGGGAGGGAAAATGGCTAAAAATGCCCAATTTTGACAGTTTCACTTAGGGTTGTACTCACATTTGTTGCCAGTGGTTTAGACATTGATGGCTGTGTGTTGAGTTATTTTGAGGGGAAAGCAAATTTACACTGTTATACAAGCTGTATACTCACTACTTTACATTGTAGCAAAGTGTCATTTCTTCAGGATTGTCATATGAAAAGATACAATATTTACAGAATGTGAGGGGTGTACTCACTTCTGTGATATACTGTATGGCCAACTTGAGAAGGCCAAGGGGATTTGTTATTTTGGACTAAATGACTGAACACTTTTAACAGCAGTTATTCACAAGAGATTAATGACTTTATCATTCAAAGGCTATGGAAATTTGGTGCTTAACAGCGGGTCTTTGAAAAAAACTAAAAAGTGGATGAGTGGGCTTAGATAACAAATGCATCCTTGCTTTGTGTCATATCCTGAAACATCTTCCAGCAATAACATTTTAAATCTTGCATTAACATTTATGTTAAAGTATTATTTGCATGTTTTACTCCTTTTTGTCTACATATTTCTAACACCACAGGTAATTTTCAAAGGTGCTATGAGCATCAACAACCCAGAAGGCCAAAACCCCCTGAACATATGGAACCTGGTCCAAATCCAAAACAGCCTTTATGGCTGTGGAGGTCTTCATTCATTACATAATTTAAGTGCAGAACCTCAGGCATAAGTGCCAGCTTCTAGTATGCCAGAAGTAGCCCAAAAACAGCACCCCTTTGCCCAGCCACCAAACATTTGTGGTATACTGACTTTTGTGCACTTCATTTCCCTATTCTAAAAAGTTGAAATGCTTAGTTACTGGCAGTCAGAACTTTGAACAAAAATATGCTGGCATTTTGTGAGGTTTTGACCCCTCTGCCTTTTGCCTTCAGCCCATCCCATCATTAGAATTATGCTCCTGAGGGTTTCTCCAAAATGGAATATGGTCTTTGAGCTGAAAGAGATTTAGCACCCCAATCTAGTGGCTTATTTAGCATGCACTCAGAACACAAAACAGCAGGCATTCAGCAAACCTGTGCTTCCAGACAGGTGGTTCCTAGCACTACCAGTCCAGACTTTTCCTTCTTAGTGGATACTTTGAGAAAAGAAAAAGATGAAGCAGAACAGAGGAGGGTTTCAAGTAGAAAACAACGTCAGCTAAACCTACATACAATCCTGTAAACAAGTCAGGCCAATTCCACAATAAAACCCTTGTTTGGAACCATCTGTTGAATAGTGGGAAATGCCTGATGGATGACGGTGATGGGAAAATCTAACAGGCTGAGTGATCTAGTTAAAGGGAGATCCTGGAAGGCATGGGTGGCCAGACTAAGCAGTGCTCTTCGGACTATCAGAAGGGTCAGTTTTGGACACTAATGGTTATCCTCCTCCCCATTGTTTCTTTTATTCCCCCGCAACTTCCATGTACTGAAAACATATTTAAAAATAAAATGATATATTGCTTGATGTCCCTTGCCCTTAGGGGCAGATTGTTAACATGCTGCAGAGGAAGCAGAGTACACAACTCCAGTTAATTAGAGCAGCGAATGATTTGCAACAACTAATTTATGCAGTGAGTTATCTCTTTCTTTGGCACATTGTCCACGAGCTGATTATGAAGGTATGGGATTTCTTGCTGACAAGTTGTTGTTTAGTAAATGCTTTGTTATACAAATGCAGAACATTTAAGATCAAAACTATGCTATTTAGATTTGACTGGATAAGAAAATATTTTTCCAACCATTTCTATACATACCTTGTCTAAATCTCCTTGGGTTCCATGGTACTTACTGATGACTTAGGGGGGATAGGATTGCTTCAAAACATACACATACCAATGCTGAAACTGGCAGTGGTAAAATTTACCACTAGTAAAAATACAAAGGTAGTGCTATAGGGGTTTTTTTTTTTTTTTGGTGAGAGAGTGCTGGCAGTTTTATGAATGCTTCTTTTATCTGTAAATATATAACTATAGATGTACACAGCAGACAGCAAAACTTGGGATCTTGCAACAGATTCCCAAAGAGAGCAGGGGGTGGATAAATCTTAGGGGTGGATAAATCTGTGAATTTCAGTTTCTAATTTTTTTTCAGTCTTAAGTTGGTTTGTCTTGAATTGTAATAATTTCTCCAGTCTTAAGTTTGCTGGCTCTCATCCCTGATAGGTATTTGATATGCAGTCATCTAACAGACATAAGCAGACAGGCATAAACAAAGCTTCAGCTCTTGGAGAAAAGGAAGTAACTCAAACAAGATAAATTGGCAGAAGAATTTGATCTTATATGCTTTTAATTCCTGCAAGCTGAGCCACATTTGAGGTAAATAGGCTTCAGTAAATATTATAAGCAAATGAACTTGCAAACCGAGTTATTTAGAAGTTACCTGACGGCCCAAGGCTGTTCTGCACTGCTATTTTACCACATGACTAAGCTCAGGTTGATTTAATGCACAGCTAGCCTTCCATGTCTCCCCCACTGACAGGTCCCAGAATAAAAGGACATGAAGTAGGAGATTCTGTTGGTAGAGTTTGCATTATTCTTGTATGAAGTGGGGCATGTCTGGAGTTAGATGCATTTCCTTGCTGTAGCCTTACGAACCATGTGGACAGAGAATCTGAATGAATTCACCACCTGAAACACCAGTTTTCCTGTGGTCTTGATTAGCTAATTTTTTGGGTTATGCTTATGCATGTATTTAAATATTTCCCACTTGAAGAAAAGAAAGGAAACTTGGGGAGCTTACAATCTTTGGAAAACTTGTTGAAGAAAGGAAGATGAAAGAAAGAAAGGGGTGATTTATAAAGTTTATAGAGAGCAAAGGCAATCCATATCTCACAGTCCAGTCTGCTTATGCAACTGTAACTCTGAGCATGTGGGAATAGTGGAGAATACTGGGGTGGATCAGATTCTGGACATGTGTACAGTGACATTGATGACGGTGTGAGTTTTCTCAGTAATCCAAGCATAGTGGGTTGGTTTGGACAAGATTTTAGTGTGTAAAACTGAGGCATGTGTGGGGACAGTGGGATGATGCTCACTAGCTCCATTCACAAATACATCTTTCAGCTCAGAATCTGCCAGACATACATGCATTGCATGTAAGATTTACATATAATGCCTCTGTTTGCATATAAATAGAGAACTAGTGTGGCGAAGTAGTTAAGTGTTGGGCTAGCTAGAACCTACCTCACAGTATTGTTGTAAGAATAAAACAGAGAGCAGGAGGATTAAGTAAGCCACCTCAGATTCCTAGCAGGAAAAATGTGGAACAATGATAATAATTTATTAATTATATTTACTTCCTGCCTTTTTTCCTTTCAAGGATTTCAAGATTACTTACATAATTATTTTCCTCTCAATCTTATCCTCACAGCAACAACCCTATGAGATAGGATGGGTTGAGAGGCTGTGACTGGCCCAAAGTCACCCAGTGAACTCCACTGCTGAGTGGGGACTAGAACCCAGATCTCCTGAATCCCAGTTCTGCACTCTTAACCATCGCACCACACTGGCTCCCAATAGGATAATAATGATAATATCTCCACCACAGAGTCACTATCCTACATAGAGTCACTATCTGGGAAACTGAGATATGAGATAAGAACCTGGATAAATTTAGGGTTTATATGAAAATATTATGGCCAATCTGTGTATGTTTGGTGCACTCCGTGGTAGATGAAACAGGGTGGTAGGCAAAAATGGGCAGCTATGATCCTGTTCCCAGGCCATATGTGGGCTGTACATCCATACATTTATTGACAATGGCTTGTTGTTTAAATGTGCACGTAAAACTTTTCTGGACCTTCATAATGTTGGTATGGTATTCTGTACCATCTTCTGTTAGTTCTCAGTACTGGATATAAAACATCCAGCACTGACACTGGAGTTTTCTTTACTCCCTATCACCTTAACACAAAAGCCAGAAACAGTACCAGAGAGAAGGGTCTGTGCTCAACAAGTGTTGGTAGATTTGTTTACTATCTGTCCATTTAGGTTCCTGGCTCCCTCCATTCTGCCAACAAACAGTGGGGTATTTGTACAGGGCAGGCATCGTTGTCATGTGGTATACAAGGATCAGGTGCATGGAATGGGGAAAATGAGCATGTAGATGTACCCATGGCTGACCAAAGACAAAAACACAGTAAGCAAACTGAGCAAGAATGACATCAGAATAATATGAGCTATTTTGTAATACCTTTCTGGGCATTGTATATTGCAGTATATTTCTTTCAACAGGGATTTAAAAGGAAGATGGTAGTTGGCGAATCAATGAATGTCTCTGTTTTAGAATGAGGTAAATTATAATTCAGTAATAGGTCTATGGAGTGTTTATTCACTTGAATGGATTTATTTAACAGCTATTGGGCCCAGAGGATTTACCTGCAGGATATGCAGAGATTACTGAGCAGTGCAAATGGTCATTCAGCAAATAAATCCTGTAATAAACAGGAGCTTATATCTGTATTACTAACAGGACAGACTGGCTACTGAATGGAACATCAGTCTTCAGTCTGAAAAACCTGGCTTGAAATGAGCTCTGAGCTTATTTGGTGGGATGGGCTATGTTCCTGCTTTACAGATGACACACCTCTACTTGAAAGACTGCTAGAGAGCAATCCTTTATTTGAAAGCATCATTTATTATTTGAAGGGCTGTCCAGTACAACTCTAGCACAAAGATTTAAAAAAACAGTAATAAGAAACAGCAGGGGCCTTGGAATCAACCAAGTTTAGAGTATTTTGCAAACAAATGGTGTTATAGAGATATGTATGACTGTGTGTTTCATTCTTCATGAAAGGTGAGTGGTGTAATGGGTATCTTAAGGCCAATGTAGACATGATGTTAGGCATGCAATTGCTTTTTATTGATTAAACAGGGGCCACAGACTGCCTCCCTACCCTCCAGTCAGGTTTGTGCTAGCAGGGGCAGGGACTGGATTTAATCAGTTATCCCCACTGCAATCTCAGTCTAGGTCTGCCTCTCCTGTGGCTGCTATTTACCAAACAAATGCCAAGTAAGCCAGGGTGAATCACATGCTTAACATCAGATCCTGTTTAAGGATCTACTTCTTAAGAGTAGATGCACACATACATGCTCACCACCACTCAGTATGCCATTGCTGCATTTTATGCAGTGGAATGTGTAAACTGCTTCATGGAAAAGTTGATTGCATTTGAGGTGATATGATACAAATGTGCTACCTGTGTGTGATCTCTGATATTTTGCACATGCAAGCCATTTCTGAATGCTGCAGCCACTGAGTGGTGTGAACCATCCATGAACCAATCTTAGCCCCTTGTAAGAGGACAATCCTGTCACCCCATGGCAGATACCTGTAAGCCTCTGAACTTCCGTTAACAAGAATCCAGTGCAAGGAGTGAGGTGTGAGGGCAGCAGTCTTCATTGCCACTGCACATCAGGCCTTGCATTTTATCTAGATAATTGGCCATTGGCCATCTAGATTTAGGGCCAGTGAAGAGGAGAAAAATAGAGGCTGGGCCCTGATTGGAACTTGTGCAACTCTGCAACTTTAGCTTCCTTCATTCACTGCTCCCCAGCACACCCCCTTTTTCCCCTCTGAGGCTCAAGTGTAACCTCAAAGAGTAAAGCCACTATGGAACTTCCCAGGTCAGCTGTTAGGAGGCAGGGCAGGTGCTAAGAATTGTGACCTAAATGGTGCCCATAGTAAGCATTATGATAGAACTGCTTTTCCCAGGCTAGAGCCTTCCACATGCTTTGGATTATAGATTTCAGGATTCCTGAGATGGATAGGATGGGAGTAGAGGTCCACAACATCTGAAGGTCATCAGGATGGAGATGGCTACTGTGTATAATGGTACATTATAATGAATCTCTCTGGAACATTTGTGTAGCCCCCAGAACTAGTCCAATATCATCAACTCATGGTGCTGACTTTGAAAACCATCAGACTAAGAAATACGGCACCATTTAAGCAGTGGCAGGATGACCACTTATTAGAATGGCAGTACCAGTGGATTTCCTGCATTGGCAGGATTGGTACAGGATAACCTTTGGAGTCCCCTCCAACTCTGTTATTCTATGTAACATTACAGGCAAATGTTGAGTCAGTAAGCATGTTCATTGCTGACTTTTTTGCTGCCACAGTATAGTACACATAATTACATCAGCCCCAGGGATTCTGCATATTCCTTAATCTTTAGATGATTATACTTGCCTTTTTTGTTTACAAGTATTACTTCCTAAAATATGTATTTGGTTAGGAATATTAAAAAATGCCCCAAGGTTTTTATGATACAGAAAGGAAATATTTTTTCCAAAATATATAGAGATGCATCTATTTTGTATCTACTGTAATAATAAACATAAATAATATAATAGAATATATAATACCAACAACAGCAACAACAACACAGACTTCAGGCCTCTGCTCATGGCCAGCCACTATCCATGCTAATTATTTCTTCACGATGTATTTATTTTAAATATTTACATACAGTCTAGGTAGTTTGCAGAAGTAGGAACAAGTACAAAATTAATACCCACAAATTAATATTATCTGAAATCAACAATAAATGCAGGGACAATAAAATATATTATTTATAAGCCTTGACCAACTTCAAATTAATCAGCCAAAGTTTAAAAACCTACTTAAATCTCACAGTGAGGGACTGGAATAAATTTCCTGGGCAGGAATAGGCAGTTGCATAACAATAGCCTGAAATGTCCCCACTTGCAAATGTTTGCAAGCCTGATAGTCCTTGCAGGCTCCTGACTATGGGACATAAATTATGCACCTGGCATATCACCATATTATTTACTACAGTGTGTGTGTGTATGGCAGAAGGGTGGATCACAAATCAGAAAGGTCATGTAACATGTCCTTTAAACATTGCTTTATTTGACATAATGTATTTTGTTAATTTTAGCCACTATATACAGTAAATAGATATAGTAAATAGCTGGCAATCCAGCTATACCCATGCTCAGCAAAATCATGTGCACAAGTAGGGGCTTCCCGAGAGAGTAGACGTGGATATGCATTTCCTTGTCTGTTGCAAGGGAGGCTCATGGCCACAGTAAAAATGTCAGTTTTCATATCTCTCATAATTGTGATGACTTGTATTGATGTTGATTTTTAAACTCTTTTTTGACTACTTTCCCCCATCCCATTTTAAAATTGTTCAGAATTATGCATTTTAATCTTTTACCCTCCTATTCTGCATTTTAAAATTAATTTACATGTTCACAGTATAGATTGTGAGAAATTATAGTTGGGGGGCAGACTGTAAGATGCACCTTTAATGAATGTTGTATGTAATTATCTAATGCTTCTTTTAGCCAGGAAACCAGCTGTTTTATCAAAGTTTCATGCAGCATTTATAATTCACTAACGGCTGATCTGTGCAACTGAAAATTGGTCCTGACTGCTCAGTGTTCTCAGTGCTCAACTGGAGGTGGCCATGAGGTTGTCTCCGTCTGCCTGAACACTATTTATTTTAAAATATTTTAGGTAAACTTTAAGGGTGAAACCTTCTTTGTTCAATGGCCAGCCTCAATTTCAGTGTTGGAGAAGGAATGTGGTTATTCAAGGGGTGCACAAACCACAGAATTTGGTCCAGCTCCTACTCTGGTGATTCAAAAAGCAGACCAGTTCAACTCGGACTGCTTCACATGCTGCTCAGTTCAACTACAGTATGAAACCTGCTTCAGGAAGTTTGAAATTTCATGCTTCCTATTTACTATTAATCAGTGCTTTTTTTGTCATAGAACACACTGGAATGGAGTTCCGACACCTTTTTTCAACAGATTTTCCAAGTTTTAAAAGTAACTTTTGAAAATTTGACGTTTGGTCCACGTGGATTTGAATCACCCTGTCGAGCGTAGCAGGTCGGCGGCAAAATTATTAAAACGGTGCATGTGGACTGCTTGTGTGTCGAATCCTATGCATGCGTACTTTGTCCGTGCTGGTTGTGATGGTGCTGCTTGGCTTGTGGTGCTGCTTGGCTTGTGACTGGTCATGTGGTTGCGCGCTGAGTGCTTACTGCGAGCGGCGACCATTATGTTTAGTTACACAACTGACGTGTGCGGGTGTGTGTACAGTGATTGACTACGTGCGAAAGATAAATAATTTCATGAGTTCCGGCACCTTTTTTCTTACAAAAAAAAAAGGACTGCTATTATTAGTAGCCTTTCCCCATCTGGTGCCCTCCAAATGTGTTGGTTGGAGGATGCTGGGAGCTTAAGTCTGAAGCCACTAGGCTAGATTGAGGAATACTGGTCATTGTCATTATGCTGCCTCTTGAAAGTTTCTTATCCTGGTACATTTTTGGTTCTGTGTAGTAATGTGGAAGGGTCTCTTTCCTCTGTTAAACTTACCTGCTTCTTCCATTTTTCCTTTGCTGCCTGTTTTCATGGGATTTTATGGAATTTTTATTGTGGTACTTTTAACTATGGGTAGTCCCCAGGTTACAAACAATTCAAACTTAGGAACCAGCAGAGAGCCACACGAGAAACCCTATATGAATATCCCTGTATGTTTGGTGATATGTCATCAGAGCCCATGCAGTTCCTTAGAGATATTTCAGCAGAGATAGAGATATTCACAGCTTTTAACTAGCGTTAGCTGTGACTATCTCTAACAAATCTCTGTCTCTAAAAGCTATGTGATGTATCTCTAGGGAACTACACAACTACTTGAGGTGTACTTCAAGAAAGCGATTCCAGCACAATCAAACCCTGACTCTTCAGCACCAGGTCCATTGCCGTCATCATCAGTTAATACTAGGCTTAATGTTCAAGAATTTTTGAAACTGTTTTAAGAACTGTTTTATACTTTAAAATCATAAAAGCTATCAAAATTCAATAAAACCAAGACATGGAAAATAAAAATAATGCAATATATATACATAACCCAAAAATAAAACCATTAAAAATAATCATATCAAAATTTCATATCATAACATTAAAACAATTGCTTAATTGTGTTTAAGGTGTTTTAGTGCATATGGAAGTGTTTCTAAAGTGTTTTATAAGCATAGAAAAGTAAAATATATACATAAACATTTGACTTACTCAATTTGAATTAAGGATGTTTTCTGGAATGGAACCTGTCCATAACCTGGGGACTACCTGTACATGTTTTTCAATTTTAGCAAAATTGGTGCCAGTGCCTGGCATCCTTGAGCAGCTGCCAGGATCCCAGTTCCTTGATAGAACATGCATCTAATATATGCCCCCTGCCTTTTTTTTCTGGCAAGGCAAGGTGACTGGATCTAGAAATCATTTACATTTTTCACAGTGCTTCCAATGTGTTTTAATTCTGAGACATTGTGGGAGACGTAAAGCGAGATTAGATTCAGCTATGCAGCTTTGCTCGGGGGTGCTCCTAGGATGTCACATATGCCCTTCAGGCCTCACTAGCGGGGGTGGGTGTTATGAACACTCTTTCCTTTCTGTCGGAAGAGAAAAATATTCCAGGCATGCAGAGAGTTCTTTTTAAAACTTTATTGCAATGAAGGGAACAGAAAAAAAAATGGTTTCCTTCCCATTTTTCTGTTCACCTGAGCACATGTTCACACACCCCCTTTGAACCCTGCTCCCGGCTGCTTGTTCCCTCCTCCTTTCCCCTTACTGGCTAGGGTACTGAGAATTACATTCTTTCCGCTCACCTACTCCACGCTGCCCCAACACCGGCCCTTCTTTCCAATCCAGCACAATCCAGCCCTGCCCCTGGTGGGCTACAATAGACCCATTTTGTTCGGCCTAGCTTGTCAATAAACAATCAGGAAGTATTTGGCCCTCCTGCCTACCTGCCTGTTTCCCCATACCTTGTGCTATCTGATTTTGGCCCCGCCCCTCCTTTGGGCTAAGTAATTTTCTTCGTTACTTTTTAAAATCTCTTTACTCCCTTGTTTCGAATCATCCTTTCACAACTATCAGTGGGAAGGATGCACCACTGGAAAAGTTGCCTGGATTCCCTCAAACCTGGAGCTGGCCTGGCTGGCCTGGAAAGAAACTAGACAGGTAGGAAATAAGTATTTGAGCATTATAAAATAATAATAGTGATGATAATTTTTGGCCTGCTGCTAAGAGAGGCATCCAGTGAGGTGTTAGGACAGATCTGCTGGGCAGATGTTTCAAGAATCTGGGCAATACTATTGAGAAGGTCCAATCCTACATCCCAACACTCTTCACCTCTTATGGCAGATGAATGCAGATAAGGGCCAGCCTTTGTCAAACACAGAGTACAAGTCCCAAAATGTTCAGGACTTAAAAATAATCCAGAACTGGTTCAGGAAACAAGCAGAGATCCTGGGCAGCTGATGTACCATGTTTCCCTGAAAATAAGACTGGGTCTTATATTAATTTTTGCTCCAAAAGACACATTAGGGCTTATTTTCAGGTGATATCTGATTTTTTTCTTACAAAAGCCATAAGATTCTTGCCCCAAGAGTCCTCCACGACTCCTTTCTTGTACTCGACGGAATAGCTCTTTCTTTTTGCAGCCATCTTGCATCCATGCATTAAGTACGTTACAACACATGACCTATTGACGTTATTAGTGCGTTGTGTCTGTACTCTGATTGGTCATTCGGCAATAAGTCTCACACTCATCTGTTTACACAGACATTTACCTCTCGTTCAAAGGCGCCTGCTTATACTTAGTTATAATGTATATTATCATTTATTTTAAGTGTTAATGTCAATATTATTTATTTATATTTAAATATATATTAACATTATTATTTTATAATTCAATACATCTATCATGTGTTGTATGGATGTACTACCATGTTACCCCATCTGTCTGGCTGATGATCTTAACTGGGGCTTATTTTTGGGGTAGGGCTTATATTATGAGCATCCTGAAAATAATGCTAGGGCTTATTTTCCAGTTAGAACTTATTTATGGTATTATTAGCATGCTGGGTTCAAAGAATCAGGCTTCTGTCATCCATCTAGCCGCTGCATGCTGTACCAATTACAGATTCCAGACTCTTGAAGGACAGATCCACATACAGGATTTAACGGTAATCTGGAACTAGAATAAAATGTGCATATCTGGCAATACCTGTCTGCCCCTCGAAAGGCTGTAGCAGTCACATTAGTGATGTACAAATCAATAGGTATAACTTTCATTGGTTAAATCAGCCAATCAATGACACATAACCAGGTCTGAGAAAAACCCTCTGTATGTGTGCATCTTTGAAATGTACCTGACACTAACCAGGCACCAGTCCAGAGAAAGCTAGTTGGAACTTGACAGATAACAGCAGCTAAAACAAAGGGCACTTCACACCAGCTCACCCCATACTCCTATGTAATAACACCCCACCCTCCACCCTCCTTCAGAGCATATTCTTTGCTATCAAAGTGGGAAAGATCAGGCCTCTGTAACTTTTTACTTCTGTAACTTATTGGACTTCTTCATGGATCACTGCCTTGTTGTGGTGAAGGGGCTTGCGTAGCTCAATGACGCTATGAGCTATGCCATGCAGGGCTACCCAAGACGGACAGGTCATAGCAGAGAGCTCTGACAAAATGCGATCCACTGGAGAAGGAAATGGCAACTCACTCCAGTATCTTTGCCATGAAAACCCCATTGGCAGTACCAAAAGGCAAAAAGATATGATGCCGGAAGATGAGCTCCTCAGGTCGGAAGGTGACCAGTATGCTACTGGGGAAGATCAGAGGGCTAGTACTAGTAGCGCCAAAAAGAATGAAGCGACTGGGTCAAAGCCGAAAGGACACTCAGTTGCAGATGTATCTGGTGGTGAAAAGAGAGTCCAATGCTGCAAAGATCTATACTCCATAGGAACCTGGAATGTAAGATCCATGAATCAAGCAAGCTGGATGTGGTCAAACAAGAGATGACAAGACTGAACATCGACATCTTAGGAATCAATGAACTAAAATGGACAGGAATGGGTGAATTTAATTCAGATGACCATCAGGTATACTACTGCGGGCAAGAATCCCTCAGAAGAAATGGAGTAGCCTTCATACTCAATAAAAGAGTAGGAAAAGCGGTACTGGGATACAATCTCCAAAATGACAGAATGACCTCAGTTCGAATCAAGGCAAATCATTCAACATCACAGTAGGCCAAGTCTATGCTGAAGTTGACAGGTTCTATGAAGGCCTACAACACCTTCTAGAATTAACACCAAAAAATGATGTCCTTATCATCATGGGGAATTGGAATGCTAAAGAAGGAAGCCAAAAGATATCTGGAGTAACAGGCAAGTTTGGCCTTGGAGTACAAAATGAAGCAGGGCACAGGGTGGTAGAATTTTGTCAAGAGAATACGATGGTCATAGCAAACAATCTTTTTCAACAACCCAAGAGACAACTCTACACATGGACATCACCAGACGGTCAACCCAGAAATCAGACTGACTATGTGCTCTGCAGCCAAAGATGGAGAAGCTCTATACAGTCAGTAAAAACTAGACCAGGAGCTGACTATGGCTCAGATCATGAGCTTCTGGTTGCAAAATTTAGGCTTAAATTGAAGAAAGTAGGAAAAAGCACTAGGCCACTCAGGTATGACCTAAATCATATCCCTGATGAATATACAGTAGAGGTGACAAATAGTTTTAAGGAATTAGATCTGATAGACAGAGTGCCTGAAGAACTATGGATGGAGGTTCACAACACTGTACAAGAGGTAGCAACTAAAATCATCCCAAAGAAAAAGAAATGCAAGAAAGCAAAATG
>NW_025335505.1:24461831-24462586 GCF_004798865.1 Varanus komodoensis | reverse complement strand
AGTGGCCTAGTGCTTTTTCCTACTTTCTTCAATTTAAGCCTAAATTGAAGAAAGTAGGAAAAAGCACTAGGCCACTCAGGTATGACCTAAATCATATCCCTGATGAATATACAGTAGAGGTGACAAATAGTTTTAAGGAATTAGATCTGATAGACAGAGTGCCTGAAGAACTATGGATGGAGGTTCACAACACTGTACAAGAGGTAGCAACTAAAATCATCCCAAAGAAAAAGAAATGCAAGAAAGCAAAATGGCTGTTGGAGGAAGCTTTGCAAATAGCTGAGGAAAGAAGGGAAGCAAAAGGCAAGGGGGAAACAGAAAGATACACCCAATTGAATGCAGAATTCCAGAGAATAGCTAGAAGAGCTAAGAATGCTTTCTTAAATGAACAGTGCAAAGAAATAGAAGAAAACAATAGATTAGGGAGGACCAGAGATCTCTTCAAGAAAATTGGAACGTTTGAAGGGAACGTTTCATGCAAAGATGGGCATGATAAAGGACCAAAATGGCAGGAACCTAACAGAGGCAGAAGAGATTAAGAAGAGGTGGCAAGATTACACAGAAGAACTATACAAGAAAGAGCTTAACATCCCTGATAACCACAATGGGGTGGTCGCTGATCTCGAGACAGACATTCTGGAATGTGAAGTCAAATGAGCCTTAGGAAGTCTGAGCAACAACAAAGCTAGTGGAGGTGACAGTATTCCAGCTGAGCTATTCAAAATCTTAAAAAACAATGCAGTAAAAGTGCTACA
>NW_025335505.1:24399204-24461731 GCF_004798865.1 Varanus komodoensis | reverse complement strand
GAGAAGAGGTGGCAAGATTACACAGAAGAACTATACAAGAAAGAGCTTAACATCCCTGATAACCACAATGGGGTGGTCGCTGATCTCGAGACAGACATTCTGGAATGTGAAGTCAAATGAGCCTTAGGAAGTCTGAGCAACAACAAAGCTAGTGGAGGTGACAGTATTCCAGCTGAGCTATTCAAAATCTTAAAAAACGATGCAATATGCCAGCCAACTTGGAAAACTCAACAGTGGCCACAGGTTTGGAAAAGGTCAGTTTGCATTCTGATCCCAAAGAAGAGCAATGCCAAAGAATGTTCAAACTACTGCACCATTGCACTCATTTCACATGCTAGCAAAGTTATGCTCAAAATCCTACAAGCTGGGCTCCAGCAGTATGTGGACCGAGAACTACCAGAAGTACAGGCAGAATTTCGAAGAGGCAGAGGAACTAGAGATCAAATTGCCAACATACGCTGGATCATGGAGAAAGCTAGGGAGTTCCAGAAAAACATCTGCTTCATTGACTATGCTAAAGCCTTTGATTGAGTGGATCACAACAAACTGTGGCAAGTTCTTAAAGAGATGGAAGTACCAGACCATCTTATTTGTCTCTTGAGAAACCTATATGCGGGTCAAGAAGCAACAGTGAGAACTGGACACGGAACCACTGATTGGTTAAAATTGAGAAAGGAGTTCGGCAAGGCTGTATACTGTCGCCCTGCCTATTCAACTTATATGCAGAGCACATAATGAGAAAGGTGGGGCTAGATAATCACCAGTTGGAATTAAGATTGCTGGGAGAAATATCAACAACCTCAGATATGCAGATGGAACTAAAGAGCCTCTTGACGCGGGTGAAGGAGGAGAGCACAAAAGTTGGCTTGAAACTCAACATTAAGAAAACTAAGATCATGGCATCCGGTCCTCTCACTGCCTGGTAAATAGAAGGGGAAGAAATAGAGGTAGTGACCGATTTTATTTTCCTGGGCTCCAAGATCACCGCAGATGGGGACTGCAGCCAAGAAATTAAAAGACGTACCTGATGATATTAGTAAACAAGAAATGTACTTGACTTTACACGTAATTACTGCAGCGAGGATTGCATTTGCCCAACACTGGAAGTGTGAAGAACCACCCACCGATGAACTGTTCCTAAAAAAGATCTTGGACTGTGCAGAAATGGACAGATTGACTTTGTCACTGAAGGAGAAAGAAGATACTGACTTCTATCAAACTTGGAACTCTTTTTATTATTGGCTAGAGAGACGGGGCTTAGGTCCAATGTTTCCGATGACTGATGTTGCTTTTAGTTTTTCTTTGTATTAGGTTTATTTAGAATAAAATGTATTCAAAAAAAGAAAAAGAAATTAAAAGACACTTGCTCCTGGAGAGGAAAGCTATGGCAAATCTAGACAGCATACTAAAAACCAGAGACATCACCCTGCCAACAAAAGTGCGTATAGTCAAGGCTATGGTTTTCCCAGTTGCAATGTATGGCTGTGAAAGCTGGACCATAAGGAAGGCTAAGCACCAAAGAATTGAGGCCTTTGAATTGTGGTGCTGAAGGAGACTCCTGTGAGTCCCTTGGACTGCAAGGCAATCAAACTGGTCAGTCCTAGAGGAGATCAACCCTGACTGCTCTTCAGAAGGCCAGATACTGAAGATGAAACTCAAATACTTTGGCCACCTCACCTAATGAGAAGGAAGGACTCCCTGGAGAAGAGCCTAATGCTGGGAACAATAGATGGCAAAAGGAGGAGGGGACGGCAGAGAATGAGGTGGCTAGATGGAGTCACTGAAGCAGTTGGTGTGAGCTTAAGTGGGCTCTGGGGGATGGTGGAGGACAGGAAGGCCTGGAGGAATGTTGTCCCTGGGGTCACGATGGGTTGGACATGACTTTGCCACTAACAACAACCTATTGGAAGGTGTTAACTCTGTTACGTGCAGTTCTTTAATGATCAATGTATAAAAGGGCCAACTAAGGACTGCCCAGGTGCACCATCTGGAACAATCTGTTGCTAGTTGTTGAGAATAAATCCTTTAAAAGATTTATTCCCCTGTTGTGTATTTTGGGCATATGCACACCTGGACACAGTCCATTTGGTCAACACTAGCAAAAACTAAGCAAAGCAGCTACAGCTGCCACACTTGTTCCTTTATGGGGAGGACTTTATTTATTTATTTAGAAATTTTCTAGGCCGCCCCATTCGCCAAAGCCTTGGGGCGGCTTACAAATAAATAAATTAAAATACATAAATAACAATATAAAATACGCATAACTGTATAAAATAAGTCGCCCTGGCCAAAAAACTTTAAAATAAAAATAACATTAAGAAATAAAATGACGCTTGAATAAACTTTCTGCCTGCTATAGCTCAAGCCCCCAACTCCATCCACTTGTCTCAGGAGCCCTCTGTTTTCTTAGATGTGAGCCCAGTCTGGCTCCTAGCAGGTAGTTAAATTCACCTGGCCAGTACCAGTGGTTTGGATCCAGGTTTTGCCTTCTGTGAGAGGAAGGGGCCTTCCTCAAGAAGAAGAGTTCCATAGTTGAAATCTCTCTGTTAGTATGTTTTGCATTGTAAGTCGCCTAGGAAGGCCTTGGCAATTATATAAATATATGGTAAATAAATAAATGCTCAAGTCTTTGGGGATTGCCACACTACGGATCACCCTATTGTCACCAATTGCAGCATCCCAAAACACCCCAAAAGTAATTGGCCAGAGAAAGGCCCCAAAAGTAGTTGGCCAGAGGAAGGCCACATAGTAAAAACACCATAGTTATACTGTCCCAGAAGGGAGGACAGATACGAACAAAATGAACTTCGTGTAACCCACAGCTAACATGTTAGTCTGACCTCGAATTCAGTAATCAAAGGGACAGTGGAAACTGGTTCTAGCCACCACGAAAGTTGCAAATGTGCAGGGAGTAAGAACATGACAAGCCTGTGTGACTCTCGAGCAGATAAGAAATAGCTATGGTCCTTGACAGAAGAAAGGACTCTTTCTCCAGCATGGGAGGGGGTGCATACATTGATGTATCAATGTATTACATGTGTTATTAGGTGACCTAACTGGTTACCTAGGGTATAAAACGCATGTACTGTGGTGCAACTTTCAAGACACTGCTTTGGGCTGAATGTCCCCTTTCGTCTCCCTTTATTCTATAGTGCACTAGAATAAAGCTGATTTTGGCTCTAAGTCTCATCTCAGGCTCTGTTTGGCTCGGGTCTGGGGTCCACCCGGGTTTGCCCCAGCTGTTGACTGGCTCAGTCCGGTAACACTATTCAACAGGGTCTTGACCCTCTGTGTGGCATTCCCCGGGGGCTGGAGAGTCTGCAGAGAGACAGGAGCATCCATTTCCTCCAGCAGAGTTGATCCAGCAGAAATCTGGATCCATTTCAGAGGGGTTGTATTTGTAGCTTCAAAGCTCACCATGGCAGGAAGGGACCTACTCAGAATAAGAAAGGAACAAATGTTTAATTCTGGACACAGCGTTTTCTTCCTTGGGACTGTATTTTAAGTAGATTAATGATGCATCACATCCGGATTTAGATTTAGGGTTCAATCAAAGATCTTCCAAAACAGTTTGCAAGGAAGTTCTCTACTGTCCAACTGGTTCGTGTCCATCTCTAGACACATGGGGGGGGGAGTGAAGAGTCAACCAAAGAATCCCGTAATATTGTTTAGCTGTGCCTCTAAATAATGTAAGAAGAGCAGGAAATAAAAGTCCACATTGTTTTGTGAACCACGAAGGTTCTCTAGTGCCATCTACTGTTCATCCTAAATGCTGCAATTTCCCTGTTGGCATGCCTTGCGTAAAAGGCTCGGCTAAACCTTAGGGAACGAGGCAAATCTCATAACTTCTCGTAAGTTTCGGTTGGCCATGCTGTCCTTCGAATCCTCGCAGGGTAACGAGCAGGCTGCAGTACCTTCCCGCGGTAACATCGCAGGAGCCACCCAAGAGGTCACGTGGGTTAGCAACAGGCAGCGGCAGCCAGTGAGAAAAGAGGCTGGCTGGTGGCTCGTTCTGCCAGCGGCTGACACCGAGCGAACTGGAAGGAGTTTCTGTTTGGGGGGGGGGGGCGGCCTCGCTTCATTTCGTCCCCCCTGCAGAAGAGCTTTGGGGTCGAAACATTCCTGTCCATTTAGCTTTCTCTCATCCGAAGCGTCTGAAAGAAAAATGTGGGAACGCATGTGTGCGCTTTCTGAAGGGAAAAAAACAGCTTTTTGTCATTTTAGTAGAAGAGGCAGTTACAAGAGACCCTTAAAAATGAGAACAAACTTCTAATCAAGAGATAAAATGGCTTGAGACTGGAGAAGGGCTGGGAGAAAATAGAGAAATCAGCGAGGAAACCAACTGTTCGCAAGCCTCTCTAAGCATGACTCGTCTCTTTAAAGAAGACGGTTTGAATATTATGTGCATGAGGGGTTGCAGCTTCCGGTTCATGATAAGGATGATAAGCAGAACCTGTTGCATGAGCCTCTCGCACTCGCTTCTGGGAAAGGAGTTCCCACGTTAATGGAACAGGAAGGCACAGAAGGAGAAAGCTGTGAAGCGGAGATGAGACCACGATCAGTCACTGATTTTTGCTTAACAGCCTTACTCCTCTGACTTTAGCGTGTCACAGAAAGAAAAAAATAGGGCTGGAGAAGTCAGGATTTAGAATCAAATTTGGCCTTAAGGTAGCTTCTCAAGAATCCTTTGAACGTTTTTTGTTGCAGTGCCTGCTTGTATAAATGCATATTTTACCAGCAGCTGCAGGTTCCGCTGCCTACCTCTTCATGAATTCGATACTATTCTATGTTGCATAGAGTTCTGGATTTTCCATACCTTCAGTAGATAGAAATGTCCCGCCACCACCAAGGCAGCCACTAGGGTTATTGAATAACTATTGAGAGAGTATAATCCTGTTAATGTTAGGTTTTCTTTATTGGATTATGCTTTGTATTATTAGATTTGGGTCATATTATTGTCAAAAATTTTATTTCAGGTTGGTTTGGATCCTTTGGGCTATTGCTGTGAACACTTTAATGATTGATTTTAAAAAAGAGAAATATCAGTACATTTCAAGTGCTCAGTTACTGAGATAGATTATCACAGATATCTTTGCAACACCCAAACTAGAGGACAGTCCTCTAGGCAAGCTTTTAGATAGAGGGCTGTTCTCTGTAAAGTAGGACACATGATCTCCTATGAGAGCCATGATTGTATGCTCAGTGTATAAAGTTTTAGCTTAGTTCCTCATGGTCAGGTTGGAAAAAGCATTGACACTTCCCTCTCCCATTAAGAAGAAAAAATGCATTGCTTTCAAAGTGGTCATAGACTTGGCAGACTCCGGTCATTCATACCTGTAGGGAATGAAATGTCAGGGGTATACACAGGTAATTTTTGACATGTGTCTATGTAAAATCTTAGTTCTCAAAGGAGACAAGTTTCTTTTAAAAGTAATTTGATTGAGAGGCTAATGTTGACCTTCTGTCCAGGGCTAAGCATGCTTATTTTAAAATAAACTGTAAATGCTAGTAGAATTTTTTAAAAGCCTTCCATCTAGACCTATTTAAGGGGTGGGACATGAAATATGTTCACAACAGACATGAATGTAGAAAACAGGCTTAACAAAAGGGAATGAGATTTTTTTTCATACAGTAAAGATAATGGGTGTACTTTTATTTGCTGACTTTGTTATTCACCACGAGTTGAATCTCTTGGAGCAGCTTTCAGAGAATTAAACAAAATTACAATAAAACAGAATAAATAACCAGCACAGACCAATATCTACAGGCAAAAATGCCTATAAAGCTCGGCGGTGGGGGGATGTTTTATCTAGTGCAGGAAACAAAGCAAAGGTGGCACTTGGCAAGCTACTTTTTGGAGTATGTGAACAGTGGAGGGCTACAGAAGTTAAAACTGTCTTTTGTTATTGCCTGCCTGACTTGCAAAGGTGGGACTCCTGCAGTAGGCAGGTTCATGCAGGCAGGAAATCATTCAGGTTCCTTGGTTTCAGACCATTCAAAGTTTTTGTCTGGTTGGAATTTGTATTCCAGTTCATATTGTGGGCATGAAGGGAATGCCAAAGAATCTTTCATTCAGAAACAGGTTGGGAGCCAAGTGCACAAATCACCAGTTCCAACATAACAAGCTACATGTGCCACTGGCCACAGTACCATGGTCTGGTAATAAGGGTCATTGGCACTGCATTATGCCTTACTGTAGCAGTTGGATCTTTCATGCCTTCTTCCATTGGGATGCAAACCTGCATTCAGGAGGCTGAAGTAGAAGGTTGGGCAACATAGAGTGCTAGGGCTCAGGTGGCTATAGAGTTTGCCAGTCTCAGGGTAAATTGCAAAAGAGAAAAAGGTCAGAGGTATGCATAATGTTTGCATATGCTAATTCATATGTATAGAAAGAAATTTTAAATTGGTAATTATGTAAGTGACCTGGGTGCCTGTTATTCAGTCTGCTTCCCAGGTGCTGTTGATGGGCAACAGCTCTTCATACTACTAGGCAGCCCTTTTCAATTTAGGAAGCTGGAGATTCTTAGCAAGACGGAGAGATCCATTCTTAGATATAGTGAAGATTAAATTTATCTTTTAATGAGGTATCATTCCAGAAATGTAATCAACCAGAGAGTTTTGGTTATGGGGCAGTGGAGTAATTAATTTACCATAGCAAAGTTTGCCCTCACTGTTCAAAACCCTGTGTATTTTAATTGGTACTTTGTTTCTAAACATACAAAACAAGAAGTATACAAACAGTTAAATAACAGAAACATACCATTACATATAAAATTGTTCAATGGACATTTCTGGAATTATAAAAAATGTAATGAGTGCTGCTGTGGCGATGCTTGCACATATAAAAGATTGCTGCCCTGGTGGGAATGGCGAGGTATACTTGTTTCCAGAAGCCAGATGGTGAGACTCAAAGAAATGTAACTGGCTGAAGAATCCAAATACACTGCACAGATAGGGTCTGAATTCTAAAACATAAAACCACCCTTTTCGAACCCAAAGATGTTTCTGAAGCACCTCACTTTATGGCTTGCCAGCCTCCTAATTACAGGAGAAAACGTTTAAAATCTTAAGAAATTAAAATTTAAAGAGCAGAACCTGGTAGATACCAAGAAAGTGGTTTGTGGGCACATTAATGCCCATGAGCTCCACACTGGAAACTCCAGCATTAAAAATAAATGTGATAGCGTATACGAAAAGTTATTTTTGAAAGTTGTTGATATTGTAAAATCATAGAGAAGAACAGCCTAGTATCAGCCTGGAAGATTCTTCTGGAAAATCATGAACATTAGCAAATTTGATTAGCTAAATTTATATAGGAAGGGTGGACAGAAAGAATATTGGAATCTATTCACAGATTTCTGGATAATTTGCGGAAAATTGGCAAAGTAAGTTTCAACTTTGTAAGAACAGTGTGGAAACTGCAACCCAGGTAACTATGTGGTCTAACCAGCAAGTTTGGATAAAATTCCACACACTGCAGAAACAGCACAGGTTGTTTGCCATGTCAGGTGAATCCACTCAGTGTGGGTTATCCATAGAACAACCAAAGGTACACCTAACAGACAATTGGGTTTACTATAGGTTGTTCTCCCTTTTCCCTCAGTTCTCCAACCAGCTTTGGCACATAACTCAGTGTCCTAGGCAGCGCCTATCTTATCTTCCTCTTCCCTCTCCAGCTGCTGTTTTCATCTGCTGCCAGTTTTGGAGCCTCAAAAATGCACAGTTAGGATCACTGCTTATAAATTGGCCACTGAAAATTGTTCTTCTGCATTCCTATCTTTTAAAAATCATTTTCAGTCTTTTTCAAGTGCAGTACTACAGCTATCTAGTATGTGTAGTCTTCTCTGGTCACTCTTCTTGTACATTTCAACTGTCAGAATAAGGCATACCAGTCTTGGAGAGTCTGGGTTGGCCTGACCTCTTTACTTTGTGAGCATTTTAATTTACTAGCCACAAAAGTCCTCTCTTCTTTCATGAGAAAATGCTCCACTTCACTAGTAGGAAATCTTTAAATCTTCCATTGTTTAGTTTGTCTTAGCTTGACCCCACTCCAAGGTATTATTGCCCTTTGTCAAGAGAAAAAGAGATCTGAATGCAGCTTTCTGGATGAAAATGTGAGGTGCTTTGTGCAGTCATTCTGACTTATACTTTGTTCTCTGATTCACTACAACATCATATTTGCCTTTTAACCAAATTTTTCATTGTCTTAATCACTGCAAGGGTTTTACTAAAATAACACCTGAAGCAAGTTTCTTTTCTGGTCCACTTCCTGTGAATTACTGTTTCACTTAAAATGTACTCTTCCTCTTGGTTCATTGCATTCATTATGTAACATTTG
This sequence comes from Varanus komodoensis, assembly GCF_004798865.1. Lineage (NCBI taxonomy): Eukaryota > Metazoa > Chordata > Lepidosauria > Squamata > Varanidae > Varanus > Varanus komodoensis. Next base: position 24,453,393 of record NW_025335505.1, on the reverse strand, counting down.
CATTACTTTTTTTTAACCAGCCCAGGATCTTATTATGATCAATGTCATTCAGAAGTCATTCAGATCACTTCTCATTCTTCTCTTGAATCCTTGTGTCTTCATCCAACTTTGGTATCTTACAGCTGACATTTGCTTGATAACTATTTACATAATGATTGCTAATGATCAAGTGCATTTAAAGGACAAGAGTTAAAACTTTTCAAGGTATATTAAAGCAAAGTACCAATCAAAACTAGGAAAAATAAAACACAGCAAATGAACAGCTAGATAAAAATAGATGGTGAAACCAAGTAAAAATGTACTACTAAATGCCTGTGAAAATAGAACTGACTATACCTGGCACCTAAAAGATGCTCATAAAGGTGCAAAGAGAGCATGTGTAAGGAAAATACTCTGCTTAAGGGTTCAAGCTTCAACAGCCTGAACTGGGCCCAGAAACAAATTAGGATCTAAAGAAGACTGGAATTATATGGTTACAGTTGTCAATAGTAGTTAAAATGTGATTTTATTTCAAACCAGAATGTGAACTTAACTCCATGCAAGTAAGACCTTAAACTAAAAGTTGAATTGCAAGAAGCTCATTTTGGGGTTATAGGCAGTCGATCATACCTTTTTCTAGCATACTGCATTCTGCCACTCATCCCCTCCAACAGTCAGTATGCTATGGTCACTGAGAATGCCCAGTATATAAGATTTCTCTACACAGAAAAACAGCTGTCTCAATTTCTGTTTAGTGCTTGTGGCTTTAATTTGATTCAAGTTGCCATGTTGGTCTGCTCTGCCACCCACGTTAATACCATTGTCGGGTAGCAGAGCTTACGCCACTACGGCTTGAGATGCTGCTTGTCAGAAGCAGTGTTAACTTGCATAAAATACATTCCTGCTATTGCGCTATTAACTCATATTTTAAAATCTTAATAGACTTTTGAGTCTATTTTGGCTTTTACTAGTATTTAAATCTAAACAAGCAGACTTTATGACCAATAAACAAGGCAATGAGGCTCTAAGATAAGGAAACATCCAGAAATAAAACACACTTCTCTAAGACATTTACTGAGTGGTAGTAAAACAGGAAAACACCAGACCAGTAATAATCAAGTCTTTGCCTTGAACATTTTTTTCCCCATGTAGCTAGCTGAAGCAAGGACACTGCTGCCTGAATTCAGCATATTTCAGAAAGGCTCAGTTTTACAAGGGGCAGTATCTTTAAAATACCCATGTTTACTAGAAAAGTCTTTTCCATTACCAACATAAAAGATCCTATTGTGGCTGGTGACCAGAGTCTATCACAGCTGTGCTGTTACAGCGAATATTGCCATAACTGTGATATTTACTGAGCATGAATACCAGAGTTGATGTCAAGGATAGGCATGGAAGGAGACTTGCCAAGGTCCCACAACCCAGTAGGAGTCAATTGAAAAAATTCCCTGGAATTGCTCCTCTCACCATGCAATCTGCTTGTTTACCTGTCTTTCACTGTCTCGTGGGAGATCTACACTAGAGTTCTTTCCATTTATGAGGGAACACAGTCCTGGTATTTGTGCAAAATGCATTCATCACAGTTGCAGCACATAGTAATGAATATAAGATAGTTGAAAATGTTGTGTTATATGCAAATACAATTAAGTAAGCATAAGTATGAAGGGAACATTTCATGCAAAGATGGGCATGATAAAGGACCAAAATGGCAGGGACCTAACAGAGGCAGAAGAGATTAAGAAGAGGTGGCAAGATTACACAGAAAAACTATACAAGAAAGAGCTTAACGTCCCTGATAACCATGATGGGGTGGTCACTGGCTTCGAGCCAGACATCCTGGAATGTGAAGTCAAATGGGCCTTAGGAAGTCTGAGCAACAACAAAGCTAGTGGAGGTGACAGTATTCCAGCTGAGCTATTCAAAATCTTAAAAGACAAGGCAGTAAAAGTGCTACACACAATATGCCAGCAAATTTGGAAAACTCAACAGTGGCCACAGGATTGGAAAAGCTCAGTTTACATTCCGATCCCAAAGAAGGGCAATGCTAAAGAATGTTCAAACTACCGCGCCATTACACTCATTTCGCATGCTAGCAAAGTGATGCTCAATATCCTACAAGCTAGGCTCCAGCAATATGTGGACCGAGAACTACCAGAAGTACAGGCAGGATTTCGAAGAGGCAGAGGAACTAGAGATCAAATTGCCAACATACGCTGGATCATAGAGAAAGCTAGGGAGTTCCAGAAAAACATCTGCTTCATTGACTTAAGCCTTTGATTGTGTGAATCACAACAAACTGGCAAGTTCTTAAAGAGATGGGAGTACCAGACCATCTTATTTGTCTCTTGAGAAACCTATATGCGGGTCAAGAAGCAACAGTGAGAACTGGACACGGAACCACTGATTGGTTCAAAATTGAGAAAAGAGTTCGGCAAGGATGTATACTATCACCCTGCCTATTTAACTTATATGCAGAGCTCATCATGAGAAAGGTGGGCCTAGATGAATCACCAGTTGGAATTAAGATTGCTGAGAGAAATAACAACCTCAGATGTGCAGATGATACCACTCTCATGGCAGAAAGTGAAGAGGAACTAAAGAGCCTCTTGATGCAGGTAAAGGAGGAAAGCGCAAAAGTTGGCTTGAAACTCAACATTATGAAAACTAAGATCATGGTATCCGGTCCTCTCACTTCCTGGCAAATAGAAGGGGAGGAAATGGTGGTAGTGACAGATTTTATTTTCCTGGGCTCCAAGATCACCGCAGATGGAGACTGCAACCAAGAAATTAAAAGATGGTTGCTCCTGGGGAGGAAAGCTATGGCAAATCTAGATAGCGTACTAAAAAGCAGAGACATCACCTTGCCGACAAAAGTGCGTATAGTCAAGGCTATGGTTTTCCCAGTTGCAATGTATGGCTGTGAAAGCTGGACCATAAGGAAGGCTGAGCGCCAGAGGATTGAGGCCTTTGAATTGTGGTGCTGGAGGAGACTCCTGCGAGTCCCTTGGACCGCAAGGCGATCAAACCAGTCAGTCCTAGAGGAGATCAACCCTGTCTGCTCTTTTGAAGGCCAGATACTGAAGATGAAACTCAAATACTTTGGCCACCTAAGGACTCCCTGGAGAGCCAGTGTGGTGTAGTGGGACGGGGCATGGGACTGGGACTCAGACAATCTGGGTTCTAGTCCCTGCTTGGCCATGGAGCCAACTGGGTGACTTTGGGCCAGTCACAGACTCTCAGCCCAACCTACCTCACAGGGTTGTTGTTGTGGGGATAAGATGGAGGAGGAGAGGTAAGCTGCCTTGAGCCCTTTGAAGGAAAAAGGCAGGATATAAATTGAAAAATAAATAAATAAAATAAAGAAGAGCCTAATGCTGAGAACAATAGATAGCAAAAGAAGAAGGGGATGGCAGAGAATGAGGTGGTTGAATGGAGTCACTGAAGCAGTTGGGGTGAGCTTAGGTGGACTTTGGGGGATGGTGGAGGACAGGAATGTTGTCCATGGGGTCGCGATGGGTTGGACACGACTTCACGACTAACAGCAACAACAACAAAGTATGAATGAGGCTCAAAAATAGAGGAGAAAAGCCTGCTTCTTCTGAGGTATAGGGATGGAGCAGCATTAGCAGATCAGAGAGTGAAAGAAACTGGGAGATGTGGGAGAGCAACTGAAGGATCATCTGCTGCTGTTTTGCTGATCCCCTGAAGGAATGCTTCCTACCAGCCTACTGAAGTCCTTCCTGGCCCCAGAGCACTACTGCAAGTTTAAAATCACAACATACAAACAATGGCACAATATAGAAAGCTAGAAAGAGTGCGAGACAGAAGGGGTCTCCTGGGCCATCTAGTCTGACTTCTGGCCGAATCTGGCTCATGACATGCCGACTGTGTGCATGTCCAGCCTATCCTTGAACATCCTCACCAATAGGGCCTCAACCAGTTCCTGTGGAAGCCCATTCCATACCCTAGGGGTCCTAATTGCCAGGAAGTACTTCCTGGCATCCGAATTGAACCTTGGTTCCCTGAGCTTTGCTCCATTGGAATGCGTCCTGCCCTCCTCTGCAGGGAGAACAGGTCTTTACCCACCTCTGTGTGACATGACACCTCTCCACATTCCTATATTACTGGTCTGAGGAAATCTGGAATATTATAGCAGAAATGGTGTGAGAAAGATGAGTTGGGATGATAGTCATGTGGCACGTCAATGAGTCAGGCAGTATCTTTGACCAGTGTGTACATGCTTAGGAACCAGTACACAAAGCCTAAGGAAATGGACAAAGACTGCCACATTTATCCTGTGTGGAGGCAAGAGGCCTAGACTGAGAAAGAGAAAAAAACAGCCAAAGAGCGGGAAAGGTGTTTCAAAGCTAGCTGGAAACAGGAATTGGAGCTGATGCTAACCTGAGTAAGGACAGACTACAGCCCATCTTCAGGGCATACTTCCATGCATAGTCTTACCACCTGACAGTTTATACCCCTAGTGATACATAAAGGCTTTGATGGAGATTTTTTTTTTACATTTATAGTATTTATTTATAGGAGCCAAGTAAAATTATTCCCATTTAAATGGAAAGAGACCTCATTTGGATACTACAGTAATTATATAATCAAAGGGATGATATTCAAGCCACCAGACAATTCTTATCATACCTCTGAACAGATCCTAATATTTATTATCATACCACATCTCCATGGTCAAATTTAGTGATAATTCTACTCATCTACATGAGATTATTTTTTGTTGTTGTGAATTTATAATTCCCAAAAGGCACATCTGCTAACATTCTATTATAATTTTCTTAACTCTGTTCCTTTCATTAAGGAGCTAATTTTGTTCCCAAGTGGATCATTAGCTTTTTACCCATTTTGATTAATTTAATTTGTACTATGAAGAGCTACCTACAGCTTCATGAACTGAATCAGAACTTTAGTTTGCATTATAACCTAGTCTTTGGAAATCTTGTCAAACCTAATTGCATTTAAAGGACTTTAAATTCATTTCCTGTGACATTATTTCAAAAGCTATAGGAAGCAAAGTCTGCAGTACCTTCATCACACTGCACTCTTTTCATTCATAAGAAGTGGGCATGCCAGGTCTCTGGAGTATGTCTGAGTAGCTCACAAATCCTTGATAGATAGGGTTGCTAACCTAATGAACACTCAAATAAAAATGAACATCTGAAGTTCCTTTTCAGTCACCACGTTTACTTTGTGGCAAAGAAGAAAGAAGCAAATTGCTTTCACTAATTTCCACAAATATCATTGATTTATTCATAGTGAAACTTTTGACATGTATCTTGTAGAGTGATATGATGGCAGCTTGCCAACAAGGGCATTTATGCCTACCTATCAGTTCTTGGATAATATCCCAGAATGCATTGGATTCCCCTGGAGTGGAACTCCTAAGAAAAGACAAGAAGTAGTTACACATATTTGACAGATCTGCCAGGGCATGTTTCTATGATTAGTTATAACACCAGAAATTAATGATGGGTGGGGGGGGGGGACAAGGAGGAGGTTGTAGTAGTAGTAGAGTGGTTTAAATACTTGAAAATGTTTTCTAGGTGGAAGATGCTTTCTAGAGGTGGAGAAAAGGTGGTGGTACTATTCGAATGTCATGTCCATTTTTTGCTTTTGTAATACTCTAAACCCATAGCTCTCTAGATGTTGCTGTATTTCAGTTCCCATCAGCCCCAGTCATGTCAGAGATGATAGAACTTGCAATCCAATAACATGTGGAGGGTTAGAGAGTGCACATCCCTATCCTACCTGTAGCCTGACATTGGTAGTCTGGAGATGGGATTAAATAATCCTTAGCCAAAGTCATTTACGGACAATATTCTTAACAGTTCACATGCTAAAGTAGGGGTCCTCAAAATTTTTCAATAGGGGGCCAGTTGAAAGGCGGTGGCTACACTCATGAGCTGGTGGGGGGGTGCCTGGGTGCGCGGGCCAGTGAGGTGTCGTCAGGTGTGCGCAAGGTGATGTTGGGCGCATGCGGTGGCAACTAGCTCAGACATCTCCCAGCGAGTTCAAACCCATCTCTGAGTGAGCAAGCCACCACGGGCTGATGACGGCTGGATGAAAGGGCATGACGGGCTGGATCCATCCCGCAGCCCGTAGTTTGAGGACCCATGTGCTAAAGGAACTTTATCTCAATTTTAGGGTGTAACATAAGCTAGCTAAGTGCATTATCTGAGCAGGAAGAATTAACTGACAACCAGGACAAAATGCTACAATTGCAAGGTGTTTAGGGAGATCCTGGCGCCTAAAGCTGTAGGAGGGCCAGATAGGCTCTGGGAGAGAGACTGTAAATTATACCCAAAGACAGGAGAATTCACACTCCCAAGGTACGGGACAGGAGATAGGGGGCAAAATAAGGGCAAATGGCCCTCACCTGGGATCTATCATGTGCTGTCACCCCATGAGCTATCTTGATTGGTGGAGGAAAATAAAAGAGGACGGCCTGCAGGGACTTGGGGAACCTCTTTGAGGAAAGGTTCCATCCTTGCTGCCTGACATTTTCTTGAAGAACACTTTGCTACCCTGTGTCTTTGATTGCCATGGCTGGTATTGTATCTGTGTGTATAGCCAGGCTAGGTGAAGCTTTGTTGTTTTGTGTCCGAGGATGCCAACTGGGGTGCGGGGGAGGATTGGGAACTCTGATTGGTTGTGAAGTGTATTAGTGCTGCTTTCCAAGTTCCCCTTTCCTTTCCCTCCCTTTTTTGTGTGTATTTGGTGCCCTGTGTGTTTTATCTGTTTTAGTACCCTCCACCCCATCTTTTAACCTTTTAATAAAATTCTCTTTACCCAACACTTGGACTGTCATGTGCTGAATCCTGTTGGCCATGGAAATGGGGGATCCTTGGAGACTGTCCACTGCAAAGGGTTATTTCAGGAACTGTTAGTTCTGATAGTGCTAATGGTCATTTTTGCTGGTGCAACAGAATTAGTGGAGGTGCAGCAGTATAGGATATTGTTCATTGTCTCAAAGAGCAATTCTGTCCCTCATTTGAGGGTGGTTAAATACACCAGAAGAACCCCTATGATAGCATAGAGGAGCTCCATTGGTGGGGTAGACCATCCATTCTAACAGCATTTGGTATACCTGCAGAAAGTCTCATAGACAGAGGAAAGTCATGGCTTGTGGCTTTTCTGCTAGTAGTTGGGGTTACATGAGGGCACTCAAGGGGCATGTTGGGTGCAGCTTTGATCCACCAGATCCATAAACCGCTCACTCCCTTCTAGGCCCCAGAGTTGACCTCATTTGGGTACCCCAGCTTGGAGTTTGGCATAATTGATTTCCCCTCCTATTGGTTTCAGTGGGGAAGGGGGAAATCCTCCTGGGCTTTGAAACTCTTGGGCCCTTCAGCTCATTCCTTCACCATGACTTCCTTAAGAAAGTTCTGCTGTTGGTTCTTGGGCATTTATTAATTTATTTTTTAAATTGTGCTTGACTTTATTATCAGCACTCTGGAATAAGTTGGTTGCCTGCAGACCTTCTGTTCTACAAACAATAAGTACAAAATGAAAGTTATCAATTCTGTTATTTTCCTGACCATATCCAAATGGTGCTTAATTTATGTATGACACAATTTTTAATATCAAAACTGCTAAAGATGAAGGGCAAAACATAATATCTTGTTCTTCCACTCTTCTGAGCATTTTTTTCTTCCATATCACAATCATTTTCCCCAGATCTTCTGTATCTTGGGTATTGTTTAATCTTTTCTTTTTGAACTAAACAGGGCTTGTTCTGTGTATGATTCCAGCCATGCAGTGAATGAATACTGAATGAAAAGAGTCAGTCAGTAAACATGGTGGCAGTGTCAATCCATTTTGCATTTTATTTGATGTGACAGACTGTGAATGCATTTCCTTATGACCTGTCCCAACTAGTCAACTGCATGCCACTGAATGGAGGTAAAGAGATGTTGGCCCAGATGTCTCTACAAGGGTGGCATGTTTCTGTTCTCAAATGCAGTTTTGTATACAGTTGGCTGTCCACATTTGTAGAGGTTAGGAAAAAACACAGTCTCTACCCCCGCCCCCAACCTTAACTCTTAATACTGTTGACGATAAGCCTACTGGAATGCTGTTCTCACTCTCTCTCTCTCTCTCTCTCTGCACCTACTGGTGTGGCTACAGCAATGGCTTATATCAGTACCCAGTATGTGTGTGCACACACACTTGTGTGTAGTACAATCCCCAGTTTTTCTTTTGCTATTTTTTGGTTTCAAGGGTCATCCTATGTGCTGATATATACAGTAATAGTGTGTGGAACACACAACCAGGAAGTATGTTTTAGAAAAATTCCTGTATGTATTGGGTATTTTCTAGTTTACATGCATCATCTGCAATTTTCTGCAGTAGGCCACAAAACTCCAAACAATTCCCTTTAATTATTGATGGCAAACTAACAAATGATCAAATCTGTGAGAGTTAAGCCCATAAAAGTCAAGGTTCAACTGTGCTTTGAAAAACAAAGGTGTTAAAAGATCTTCCAAACCGGGGATGTATTTCATGACCATGTGTGAAAGTACTCCTCTCATTTCAGCTCAGCATTGTTCCCAAAGCAACAATAAAGCTAAATGTAGAAGCATAACAGGAAATAGCTAGAATACATTGATGTTTTCTTGGCTGAAGAAGCAATCAGCCATCAGCATACAGTTTAGCACCATAAACATCTCTAGTTGAGAGAACACTGTTTACATACAAAAACCTCTATCTGAAAGTGTCCTTAAAGGATCGAAATAATGTAATGCAGCATATATCATGTGCACAGTTATTGAATGTATTCATTGGTAAAACATAACGCAATGACAGATGAAAGGCCATCTAGACCAGATTCTGAAGCTCTCCCTCCCCTGCTTTTGTCCCCCAGCAGCTGATACTCAGAGGCAGGTTGTCTCAGCTCCTGAAGGTACTATATAGACATGATTACAAGCCACAGTTAGCTTTTCTTCCAAGGATTTGTCTCCTCCCTGCCCCCAAAGCTGTCCACACATGCACCTTGTGACATGTACTATTTGAAGAAGTGGTTCCCTTTATCTGTCCTAAATCTCATACAATTCTGCTTTATGGAATGATTCCCAGTTCTTTTCTGATGAGCAAGTTCTATCCACTTTCTCTATACCATGCATAAATTTACAGACCTCTTGGTTCCTAGTACCATAATTGTGTCAATGTCATAATTCCTTCCTTACTACCTTGTTCATATCAAACCCTAGTTAGAACTTCTGTTTTCCTGCCTTCTAGAATGGAGGTTATTGTAATGGTCCCTGTTGCAGGTACCATTATGACAACCATTTCTTATGCCTTGATTTAGACACACATGGATCAGAAGTGAGTACCTAGTCTGATTCTGATCATAATGACCTCTTGCCTGTTGTCTGCTCAGCCAGTCTGATGATAAATCAGTTAACCTTCCCAGCTTCTTTATCTTGGCTGACCATCTCCATACATGGCTCCATGAAAATATTTCATCTGGCAGCCTTGAACATTTTCCTTTCATCAACCTCCGACTTTACCTCAGTGTGTGTGCACGCGCATGCACACTCTCTCACACACACCCTGGTGAATTATTACTATAATGAGATAAAGATCTCTAGCCAAGTAATGATTCTTATTATAAAGTCCCCAGGTTTCTCTAGGAGATCTCCCCTGGGTATCTATTAAAACCAAAATGGTCCCACACAATCATTTAAATCTATGAAACTCAATTCATTTCAGACTCCCTCCAGGCATTTGTCTTACAAGTGACCTAATAAGGACGAGTTGTGACTGTCTCCAAAGAGTACATGGGAACACAGTGCAGCCATTCCTCAACATTTTTCGGAGAGACTAAATTAGTGTAGCTTTCATGCATTCCATTTTGAAAGGGGAACTTTTAGATCTGTAAAGCTGAGTTCCTGAATCTCCATTTGGGAAGGAATCTGGTTTTAAAAAAATAATGAGGATGGTGATGTGCTCCAGATCTGACTTACGGTTTGCCAAGCTGTTAAGTATCTTACACATGGGCATGTTTTTCAGTATAGACCATGCTTATGTGCATAAACAAAAAACAAAGGCCACAGTCTTGAACTTGTTGACAGCATTTTGTTTGCCAGATGTCTCTTGTTTTAAAATCTTCCAAAATGCAGAAGTAGATATGCAGATTAGTCAAGTCACAATCCATTTCATATAAGGGGCATAATCTAAACAGTCTCACAAAATTTAGGTGGAACATGTAAATACATATACTACATAAAATTACATGTAAAAAACTTGGATGATGTTTGGGAAGGGACCTACACACTTTATTAACTGAAGTACAATTCCATGTCAATTGAACCAGGAAAATATACATATGATCAAGGGATGAGTACTATTACAAGGAAATTTAACTGGGAGGAATTTTAGAAAATGCTAAATTTTAGTTATTAAAATGATGTGTGAATTCAATCTTAATATAGACAGAAGAGCCTCATTCTGGCATCTCTACTCACACATTTTAATCAAGGAAATAATGAAATGGCTGTTTCCTGTATTTATGTATCTATGCTGCAATGAGACAATCTTTCAATATCCCTGTTAGTAACTGATGATTAGCAGCAGGATTTTTTTAAAGTGAGGAATTATGTCTGTTTAAACCTATCCATCTTAAACAGTTGCTAGCTTCTTCCCTTATATCCTTAATGGCTGTTGGAATCAGCCAGTAATATTGATAGTTCTCTCAATACATAGTTTCCCATGCTATTTTCTGCAAATCAAGCTGCTCTTAAAAGCACAAGAGCTATCCTGTTTTTTTCTTTTCTAGTCATCTGACAACCCTTCCAATTTGATCTGTTGAAAGAGATTGCGTAGTATGCTTGCAACTAAATTTTGGAGTTTGTTTATTCATTTGCTTGTTTTAGGATTTGTAACCAATTCCTTCCACAAGTACCACACATAACTTCGAACATTTTTGTCTTATTTTCTTGTCTGAATTTCTGAATCTTAGTTTCTCCAAATGGTCAATAGGATATCATCGGGTTCATATTTTATCCCTAGACATTTATATTTACATCTTGATAATTACTTCCATATGATTATTGGTAAGAGAAAAAGAAATTCTGCCACTCTTTCCATTGATGGATTGACTAATTATTTGGGATATTTTCAGAGCTTCTAAAAAGGCAAAGATACTGGAGGTACATGTTTTAGTATCAAGGCTGTATTATTATTAATAATAATAAGTTATAATATTTTTAAAAAGTTTACCCAGTTGATACAGCATTATAAGCATTGACTAAATATGCTCAACATGCTAACATTTTCAATTCCAACATTCTTACATGAGACTTGCAGGGTAAATGATCGTGTTTGAATGCAAATCCTTAGTATCTGTTTGTGGGAGGGAGGGAAATGTATACTATATATTAAAAAACATGTTTTATTAAATAATACTGTATACTTTTTTAGGTAATCTCATTGTATAACCATTTCAAACCTACACAATCTTCATTAGATATAGGTGTCTCCAGCAAAGATATGAAAATAACATATATTCTATATGCTGACAGTGAATTCCTTGTACAAATATTGATTTCTATGTAGCCAGAATGGTGCCCCATACATGATAGGGAGGAATCATCAGGCTTAGAAGAATACCATAGTATGTAGAAACATACACACAAAAAAGAGGGAGGAAATTTATGGTAAAACCTCATAAAACAGCAAAATATGGGCTAAAGAAGACAGATTGTCTGATGGGAGTGAGCCAGGAAGGAAGATAAATAAAGTACCATGGGAAAATGTATGACTGCTTGGCTGGACTCTTGAATAGGAGCATCTCACACTGTGTCATTCTATGGCAGATTCTGCTTGTACAATGCCCCAAATGTGTATCTTTATATAACTATTTATATAACTGAATGGGGCCATTTTGATTATATAAGGATCCACATGTGGAGAACTGAATTTGCTTTTTGTACAAGCAGAATCAGTGCACAGTGCAATGTGCAGCTAAATGGCTATAGACTGCTGACTGACTGAATAGCTCCTTTAATGTTTGGAGTAAAATCCACAGTGGATGCACATAGCCCAGCTGACACTGGAGCTACCAGCCTCCAATGGAAGTAGGTGAATGGAATAGAATACCATGGCTGGCTGAACAGTGAGCAGAATCAGTGCACAATGCAAAGTCTGGTTTCAGGTCCCACTTCTTCGTAAATTCTTCTTCTTAAAATCAAATGTTTACAGGCCTTTAACCCTGTGCCCCATTAATTCCAATGGAAATTAGGTACACTCATTTATCTTGTATTTTGCCTTGTGTTACCAGCTTGGGACCAGGAAAGGTGGAGGGGAGGTGTTCATTCTTCATTGCTCTGCCTATCTGAAGCTGCTATTTGCATTTCAAGTGATGCTTTCATTGACACTATGTGCACAACAATGTCAGGTTGAGTTGGTTCCTAAATAGGATGCTTTGAAGTGCAGAAACTTTGAGGGTGGCCAGTAGCAATGGGGACCCTCCTGTATCAGTTGACAAGTGTCCAGAGGGGGAGGAAGGATTGTTGCTGGCCTGGTTTGTGATACAGAGTTGAAGAAAGCTGCATCTGCTGAAATTCTGTCCTCTGCACAACAATTCAAAGTACAGGAAACCTAGGCCGCAATCACATGAGCTCCTGACATCAGGCAGGGTGTAGGGATGATAGAATTACTTGGAGTCCCAGCTTTGAGGGCCTGCAGCCTTGGTGCTGACTCTGAAGGCCGCCCCCCCGCCCCGCCCTGCCCCCCCCCCGCCCCCTTACAAGTAGTACAGAAAGTACTGGACTGGCAGCCTTTTCAAGGTTGCACATTGGCCTCAGGGAGAGGAGGACAGGGTATCCTGAGGATGGCCAGGGAAGGGAGAAAGCTGTGATTGAGGTTACAGTGTATCTGGGCTGTGCCCCTCTTCCTGCCCTCCCCCTTTGTGGTGCTTCATCTGTGTGGCCAAAATGTCTGTCCATGCAGGATGCAAGGTGGGGCTGTGGCAATTAATCTAGACTGCAGCATCTTGCTCGGTACCTTTGAGGCAGTAAAGCTCTAAGTTCAGAGGCTTATGTGCATAGAATGCAGGGGAGGGAGCATTGTATTGTATCCCTAACCTCTTTTGTTCTCTGCTCAACAGGACCAAATTTACCAATAGGCAAATGCATCTCATGCCATTAGTGTTTCATGGTGCTCACAAGCTTTGAAATGAAAAACAATATGTAGTCAATACAGCCAAGGTTATCCTTAGTAGTAAATAGATGTTTAGTATAAAAATAGAATTGGGCAAGACCTTGCTGGTAAATGTGTCTTAAACAAGGATCTCTTTAGGTTTCTTTGCTCTGGACCAGCATTTGATTCATGCCCAATTTTGGTCTATACCTCTAGTGTGTAGGTTCCTTTCATGCATAAAGGGACTGGAATTTCCAGCAAACCTAAATTTGAGCCTGCTTGTCCCTCTAGTCAGGTGCAGCTATTTATTGCCTCAGATTCTGTAACTATAAGGCACATGAGAACAGTGCCAATTACTGTGCAGCAAACCTAAGTGGAACAGGGTAAATGACATCACCAAGTCTTGCTTAACTGAGACTACTGTACAAAAGCCTGTTCATTCTCTCTCTCTCTCTCTCTCTCTCTCTCTCTCTCTCTCTCTCTCTCTCTCATATTACACCAAGTGCTTCACAAACAGAACAGCATATAACAACCACAGAAGCCCTATGCAGGCATCCACCTGCTTGTGTGTAGGGGGAAGTCAGTGTGCCCTAATGCCCAGCTTCCATTAAAACCTTTAGTGTATGGAACACAGAGGTTTAAAGAGGGCTCTGTAAACATGTCCAGCTGAATGTGCTTACAGAGTTCCTGTAATCATAAACCCTGACCATAAACCCCTTGTAAACCCTCTGTAAGTGCATTCAGTTTAATGCATTTATAGAGCCCTTTCCAACCTTGCACTCAGTGTGTCAAGGCCTAACTGAATACTGGATGCAGGGGGATGTTGGGACATACCTTAACTGCACAACCTATGCATGAGCAGGTGAATATAGGACAAGAACAGACCTACTAGAAAAAATCTAGGTTGGCACAAAGGGTCACCTGGCCCACACTCCAAGGAGCCACTGTCAAGAACACCCTAGAGTTGCTTTCCATTCTGTAATCTACTTTTTTACTTTGCCTCTCCATCTGATGCAGACGACGGTAGGGTTGTGACAAGGCTCTGTGGAACCCAGCCCTCTTCTATTGTTGGACCTCTCATTCTTAGCAGGCCAGTTATGAAACATGCCAAACTAAGACAAAGTCCATGAATGTTCACAGATGTCCATTTAAGCAACCAACATCAGTCTTACACAATGTAAATTCAGCACAAAGTTTACAAGCCACATGTGGAAGAGGAGTGCCATTTGCTTAGTGTTGATGCAGGCTCACTTTCTGGCAGGCATCTGCAAAAATGCTCAGTGTGCTGTTCAGGAAGTTGGACTCACAGCCACGAGAAAGCAGGCCAGATTTTGGGGAGCCAAACCCAGGGAATCCAATGGATTCCTACCCCCAAAATGGATTCTTTGCTCATCTCCAGAAAATGATGGTGGTGGTGATGAAGAGGAGCGGTAGATGTCCTTTCCAGCTGTTCACTGGCTACAAGCAAGTGGTAACAATGAGCAGAAAGCAGAAGAGGAGGAATAGCAGCTGGTGACAGTGGTGGTGAGAAGGCTGACTTACTGAGGAAGGGGGCCAATAATGTTGCTCTGCCCAACGTTGTGAGTCCAGTACACTGTAGGTAGATATGGTCTTTGGTTCCATCCACAATCTATTGGCAAGAATGTTGCTTATGTACCTACTAATCCTAAAAAGTCAACATCCAACATGACTATATTCTTCTCTCTTTCTTTCTCACCCCTGCTCTCTCTCTCTCGCATACATTTCTCTTCCTCCAATCCCTATGTAAGTCCATGTGGCTTACAAGTCCCTATGTACTTACAAGACCATTGCTGCCAGTCATAACCATCCACACATGATGTCTAGCATTCAAGTGTCAAAACATTTCAGAGTACAATTGGAAAGCAGAAAAATGCCTTAGCTCAGGTCTATCATCCAGGAAAGGGGCATGTAGAAGCCCACTCAGAAACATCTGCTGTTGAGATCTAAATACGATGTTCACAACATATATATTGAGTTTTAAAACCCCAAGATATTATAAAAGCCTTCTCTATCAGAATTCCAGAGCATGGGGGACAAACAGTAAGGGAAATTGATTACCCTTCTATCCCGTTTGAAAACTTCACATAGACATTCATTCATTCATTCATTCATTCATTCATTCATGCATACTGTTTCCCCCAGGAGTTCAGAGCGGTACAGATAGTTTTATCCTCCTTGCAACAACCTTGTGATGTGTGTTGGGTTGAAAGGGACTGTTCCATGGACACCCACAAAGCTTCATGGCTGAGTGGAAGTGCAAAGAAAAGTATCCTCAGGCTTACTCTGATGCTAACCCCTACTCTGTATTTGGCAGGCAACGGTCTTGGTCCAGCTGTGGGCTTGAATGATTCCATGGAATCAATTTGCTAGGCCCAGGTTTACTTACAAGGAAACTTTATTGTTCCAGCAAGGAAATTACTAGCTAGCTTTGCAAGAGAGTATAGCAAACAAGTCACTTAGAACATTCAGCATGGACTCACTTACCAGACAGATTCCTATCAGCTGGACCAGACAGTCAGGGAAGCCCTCTCAAGTATGTTTAGTATCCGAACAAGACACAAGGAAAAATGGCCAGCTTACATAGATTGCTCAGGGGAAAGGGTCTGGCTGTTGCACAGGTGCAATGACTAAGCAGTGTGAAACTATTTGCTTACTTGTTACCAAGCTGAAAGGTTGGTAAACTTCCCATCAGCTTCCCATCATTGGACTCCATAGCACATGAAGTTTCCCATCTCATGAGTGCATCTCAGGACATAAGAGTGGAGGTTTCCCATTCTGGCCAGTCCAAATATTCCCACCTCATGTGCCATGATAACAGGATGCAGTATCATAAGCTAATTAACCTAAGAATACAACACATAAGCTCATTAGTAGGTTTGTATAGGTGCATCTTTCTCAAAACAGAGGACAGCTGCATGTCAGTACTTTGGACATTTTTCCCAAGGCCTTCTGGAAAACAATACCTAGTAAGCTGGACAAGGTAAATATAGGGTAGCACTATGCTAAGGAAGGCCTGTACTTTCACAGCAAGAGACCAAAGCCTGGATTTTGCAGCCCAGGCCCAATACAGTAACAGGGCATTAGACAAGAGAGAGGCCAACAACTGCATCCAAGGCAGAGGACTGGTATAGAATTTCCCTCCCTGTTAATTTATATTGAAGATCTCCCCAGCCATTCCACTTATTAATTGCTCAAGTCAGTCAGGACCTTCCCACATTCACTCTCCTTTCCCTTAATTCCCCTATATGTCTGCCCATTCACTCCTGTTCTTCTTCTCAGCTATGGTGAATTACCACAAATAAATAAGTAAATAAATATTAACCAACACACTAAGGATAATGGCCAATCTCAAGAAATACCCTAGTGGGCTTATTTACAGGAAAGACTTAAATCCTACCATTTGTCTCATGCTGGCTCAATCTTTTAAAAACAGAATTTGTATCATACTTTTCAGTATATTCATTGCTACATGTCAACTGACTGCTAGTTGAGGTAGAGTAGGTTAGCCATGACTGGCAAGGCTATTCAATAGACAACAAACTGATCTAGTACATGCTGCTTTTACATTTATTCATGATTTGTCATTTTACTTATTAGATTTATATCCTGCTTTGTCTTTACAACAAACTCAAAGCGGCTTGCATAATTCTCTTCCTTCTGCTCTTTATCTTATCCCCACAACAGCCCTGTGAGGCAGGTTGGCTGAAAGTCTGTGAATGGTCCAAGGTCACCCAGTTGGCTCTATGACCTAGCTGTACAAGAACTCGGATTACCTGAGTTCCAGTCCTGCGTTCTTAACCACTTAATATATAAAGAAATGGGGATTTTATATGTGCTGTTGTTGCTACTTGGAGGAAAAATAAGTACATCCAGTAATTTCTTTCAGTCAGTCTGTTCTAGCTTTGTTTCCTTTGCATGCTGATCTGGAAAATCAATTTTAATCCCAAAAGGCAGTGTTATTTGTGGAGAAGGTCAGTAGATACCAGGAGAGCTCAGAAAACGCCATTGCATCATTTCCCTGCCCTCCTTTACATGAATGTTTTAATCCACAGCTTTAACAAGGCTTTTGCTTCTGTATCTTTGAGGGATTAAAACAGGTCTTTTACATGCCCCACATCCCCCCAGGATTTCTCTTTCTCTGCCTTTCTATATATTCCATGACAGAACCACAAGATTTCATGATGGTACATAGCTGTGATAGAGTGCCCTTGCAATAACTGCTTCAAGTAACTCCTAGTGCCACTAGGAATTAATAGTTCACATCATTTTAAAAAAGCCACATAATACCCACAAAATAGAGCTCTGAGTTTGACACTTGTCAATGTCAGATCTCCCGTGAGGGGGGATTGTGAATGTTCTCCTGACGCTGGCATTGGGGGAACACTTTCACAACTGAGAAAACACTAAGATAACTGATCTCCTCTCAAGATGCCAAGGATGAAGTGGGGTGGGGGGTGCAGAAAAGCCCCCTTTCCCAAATAGCAATCTTACAGTTAAGCATCTGCCAGCTCTGTTAGCAAAGGGGAAAAATACT
This sequence comes from Varanus komodoensis, assembly GCF_004798865.1. NCBI lineage: Eukaryota > Metazoa > Chordata > Lepidosauria > Squamata > Varanidae > Varanus > Varanus komodoensis. Next base: position 24,435,698 of record NW_025335505.1, on the reverse strand, counting down.
TACCTGCAGTCTTAGGCAGGCATCGTACAGGATGGGAACCTGCTGAATTTGGTCAGCAGACCATTCCCCTAGCCAATATCCACCCCAGGGAATCCCTAAACTAACCTGTCCCACTTGATTTGTGCAAATATGGCAGAGCAGGTTAAAAAATAATGATGAATACAATTATGTGTGCACATTATTGGATTTTTTTTTTAAGAAGAGGTGTCCATGGGACAGCCCCTGGGGCAATTCATGGATGCTCAAGCAGGCATCCCTGAAAATTTACAGTGGGGATGAGTGGGAAACCTTGGTGCTTGTTCAGTGTCCCCCAGGAGTCCTGTAATTGGTTACATTATGGGCTCAAGGATAATCATCCCATACTGTGTTGCTTGCTCTGCAGGATGGATTGTTTCATTGTTTAAACCCACCCTAAGACATATTTACCCTAAGGAAATATTAGCAATATTTTCATCAAGAGGGAATGACCAAAAGAATTGACTTTCCCCCTATGCTTACTTACGTGGGAGTAACCCCACTGAATCCCATGGACTTTACCTCTGAATAACAATGCTTAAAACTGCACCATTAGGTTCAAGAACTCCCTGCTTTGAATACCTGAGCTGAAAGGAAAAATGCCTTTAACATTGGTCAGTTTATTCCATGCTCTGTATTGGCAGATAGTACCAAAGGCTGTTCTAATGCTACTTGACCAAGTCATCAGCTTGGGAAATATTTAAATTAAGATTCAACATTGCTAGCAGAAACTTTTGCATATTTGCTCAGAAGTAACCCCACCTTGGTTTAATGGAGTTGATTCCCAGTAAGTATGCATAGGATTGCAGCCCTAATCAGTTAATCAGCTAGGTATCTCTTAAGCAATTAAGCAGATTAGTTTAAAAGATAGTTAACTTCCTATTAAGATCCAAATGACACATCACATTCCATTACTTGCAATTGACACACTTCATTTTTATGTTTAAATTGATGCTAAGATGTGAGGTGGGGGGGTTGATCAAAATTGGGAGTAAGTTTTGCAGAGAGCAGGCAGGATAGTTATTTCTTCCACTACCATGATCTGGATGATATGTGTCCTCCTGAAGTCCATATTAGACCCAGGAGAGGAACTCCCGCTGGCACAAATACTTTATCTTTAGGGTCTAATGGCAGCTTTAGGTTAGCATTTTCCATTGGGGGCAGCAAAGCAACAATATCTCCAGTGCCAGAGAGCCTACTATCTTCCTAAAACTTGTTCCATTGTCTGACTGCTCAACAGAAAGCTGCTTTTCTCTAACTTGAGTGTGTTGTTTTATGTCTTGCAGTCTAGAATACTAGATAATAGGTTGCCTATTGTGTGACAAACTTTTCGGTATTTGAAAAGTGCTGTTATATCCATACCTAGTCTTCTCTTCTTGAGAACAAGCATATTACTTTCCTTCAATATTTTTCTCATAGGACTTACTTGCTAGTCTTCTGATTGTCTTTGTTACCCTTCTCTGAACTCATTCCAATTTAAAGTATGGCATCCAGAACTGGTCACAATATTTGGACTGAGGTCTGACCAGTGCAGAGGAGAATGGAACTATCAGTTCCCATAATTTGGGAACCATACAGCTACTGATGCCATCCAAAATTATATTTGCTTTTTTTCAGCCTACATCACACTACTGTCTCATATTCAGTCCTTGAATGACTACAACTCCAGCAGCATTTTGACATATGGTATTGCCACACCATAGTGTGTAACACCTATCTTAGATCTGTGCATTTTATTCCTTTTTCCTGAATGAAGAACTTTGTTCTTGTCTCTGTTAGATTTCATTTGTTATGTTCTGCCCAATCAAAATGATTTTGAATTTTGCTTCTGTCTCCTATGGTATTACTTATCCTATGCAATTTTTTGCCATCTGTAAATTTTCACCCCTTGAATTCCTCGTCCTGCTGAGTTTTCCCGATACAGAAACCTACTGATCAATGTTCTGAGCTGATTAAGAATGGTTTTCCAAGGGACTTTTATGAATACATTTTGATGCTCTTTTGTGATCAACAAATGCAAATATTGTACTTTCTTAACTGCTTCAAAAGTATTGTTGAAAGAATCATTTTGCATTTTTGCAACTGCTTTCCAATACAGTAAGTCTCAATGTTGCCTTGCTATTCAAAATCTTATGTTGTAGCAGTGATTTTACAGATTTAAGATATCCTATCACTGTTAGTGTGCTTTTGCTAATAGAACAAAGAAAGTCCATTGATTTTATTGAGGAATCTAGTAGATCTGTTTTAAATTAGAAAAGTTTTGATATGGGGAAGATGATTAATTTGAATATAAAAGAATGAACTCTTCATCTGGATATATAACCATAACTTATTCCAAGTGCTGGGCCAGCATTCAACCAACAGACTTTTTTTTTTTTAACCTAAAATCTGAACAGCACACCTCTTCTAAAAAACATGTGAAACTATTCATGTAAATTTTTAAAATATTTTTTTCTTGGAAGGAAAGAATTGGGATATAAAATGATAGCTATAAATCAAAATATTCCTTTCTCTCAAGTAAAGCATCAATTGTGTGTATTTTTAAGGAAGATGTAGGTAGATTCTAGTTCCCCCCAATAGTAGCATCTGACCTTCAAAAAGAAAACATAGGCTTTCCTGTCATTTTTCTAAAATTGCCAGAATAAATTTGTTTATAAAAGTGTGGGGAGGAGAAAATTTAGGAGATCAAGTCCCATAGCCATGAATCCATAACTCCCCTGCATGTCCCCAGCTGTAATTTAAAATTATAGAATTTATCAAGCTAATTGAATTAAGGTAATTAACCTAGCATGCAGTTTGGCCTCAAGTTTGTGACTGCTGTGCCATGTGCATATATCACCTTAAAATGAAGATACTATGCCTTTTCTTCACACTTACTGTTTTATTGCTATATCCATTTAACGGTTTATTAAAACTCATAAGATTAATCAACTACGATTAACAAAGTGACAATCCTTCTGTTACATATTCATGTTATACAGTCTACCAAGGATTGAACGCAATACAAGGAAACAACAAAATGAAATGTTTTTCTTCATCATCACAGTTTCAGAGGAAGAGGCCCCCTAAGCATAGCATGGTGACTTCAGAGGTACTGATTATGGATAGGTTCTCCTATCTGTAACACATGACTACCACACTCACTTCTGTCACAGAAGTTGTGCAACTGACTACTGCTGTAGTCACTTGAAGGAGAAAAGATTTCCCTAATGCTGACCTGCTGTAAAACAATGAATAGGCAAACACAGCTTTCCACTCAGTCTGAAATTCTGCCTTGTGCTAGTAGACTTTTTTCTGCTTAAATTTCTGCTTATATATGAACTTTTCTTTTTCCACCTGTTTGTTTTTCACCTCTTACAATATCTTCATTGACTCTTTTTTGCAAAACATGCTTTGTAGCCTTCCACAAAGTTACATCAGCAGTGAATGCACATTTTGAAAAGTTCTTTTTTTGACTGCAAGCCTATGCAAATCTACTTGGAAGTAAATCCCACTGAGTTCAGTGGAGCTTATTCCCAGAGATTGTGGCTTTCAAGAAATTTAGTATTCAACTTCTCAATTTTTAACCAATAGTAATTGTTGAGCAGTATTATTTAGATATCATCTCTCAACAGAAGCTCTTTTTAAGAAATCATTTATGTGCATGCTGTCATTCCAGTATATAAAGGGTTCACTTGGCAGTCTCAAATGTGTACAGAAATAAACATAGGTTGTCACACTAAACACTTGAGATAGAGGCTTCAGTGATGTTTCCTCCCATTCTTTCGCTGATCAATCACTTGAAGAAGCATTACTGTCTGAAAACATGTACTGTAGCAGCTGTTGTGAATGGTTACTAAAAAGGCTAGTTCAATCAATTCTGCATTTGATATGTTAAAGGGTTGAGCCTATTCTATAGCACATTTTTGCATCTCAAGAATTAACATTTGGAAGTAAGACATCACGATATATCAACAAGACAAAATGCCAAAATTAGTATAATAGACTTGTATAAAAGTTGTATTGTTATTGATATGCACTCATACTGTAGTGAATAAAAAGTTCTTCCTAGCTCTAGAAAGTAGCTTATAGTTTACTTAAACTTTCAGTTTATTCTGTGAGGAAAATGTGTATCAGCTGGTTATTCTATCCACCTTCCTTGATGTTCCTAAGAGTATTGATACATCTCTAGTGAATCAGCAAAATCAGCTGGACAGAAACTTGTCTTTGCCAGAGCTTCTCCATACTAGTTGTTGAAAAGCATCCTATCAGCAGGTACTGATGAGATTGTTGTCTGTGTGGTTCTTTCTGGATTTATGATAATGTGGAAGACTTTGCTCCTTTAAGCATGTCTGGAAAAGCAAAGAGAGAAACTTTGAGCATTCATAGGAGCATTATGAAAAATGCTTATTTAACTTTTTAGTTTTGAAACATTTAGACTGCAGTCATAAATCATTGGGATATATTTTCATTTCTCCTCTGCATCCCCACCATCAAAACTTTGTTTGAGGGAGTTGGCCCAGGGGTTTATCACACAGTGTCATAGTAAAAATAGAGATGAGAAGCATGTTTTTCATTTCTTAAGATGATCAGAGAGCCAGAACTATGTTGTGCTTCAACATCTGAACAAGTTCAGAAGGACAAGTGATAAAGGTATAAAGACCTAGGTCAAATTCCAGCTTAACTATTGATTTATTTTTAAATAGTCCTGAGTTAAGGCTATAATTATTCTAAAGTAGTGCCCTGGAGTCAAAAAGATCCCTTCTTCTAAACAATTTAGAAGATTGAAAAACCTTTTTTAAAAAAGACCACTGATGTGGCTGTGTTGATGCAGGCAACAAAATGTAAGAATTGCCTTGCTGGATCATTCCAAAGTTCATCTTCTTCACCACTCTATTTCGACAGAGGCCTTGCCCGATGCTCTTGGAAACTCACAAATAGAGCACACACACACAAAAAAGGGAGGGGGGAAGCAGATCTGAAATGGTTTGGTGTAGAGGGAGAAGCCAGTGCCACCTGTCACCAAATGCTAGCTTTGGGAGAAGCTAGCAGTTGTGTGCTTTGGCACATCCTGGCAAGTATGACATGGTGGTTCTGCCATCTTGCCAAGTAAATTGGTTGTCAATCCCTGGCCCCCAGGTTCAGATGGGTGAACCCCTTATAGGTACAACAGTCCCAAGAACAACCTATGGGTTGTTACGGTGGCTTGTTGCCTCTCAGAAAAGCCACCCTGCAGGAACTGATTTGGCTTCATATGACACAACAGCCCATCATGGGAAACAATCCACAATGGAATGCTGCATTGTGTAAACCAAAATTGATAACTTACAAGATAGGAATGGCTATATTGAAAGGTTAGGGAGGTCTTCTTTTAGATTCAGAGAATATTACACACATTTAAGCTGATTTAGTGTCTGTGAGCCTTTACTCAAAATTAAATAGAGGAAAATACTTCACATAGAATTGAGATGGTCAGCTCTAGCATAAAGCTGAGCTTTTTAAAGAAAATCCACAAAGCTTCCTAAAGCAAATAGTATTTATAGTTTTTATGTGTGGAAAAACAAAGAGGCTTTATACTATTGATTCAAGCTATTTTCAGAACAGTGAGCAGGAAAGATCAATTTTCTGTTCCTTCCTCTGTTTTTCATTTAACAATTTCCTTCAAAATTTATCAAGCCAAATCTTAGGCTGAATAGCACAAATTACTGCCAAAACTTGTCAGCTTCCAAACATACAAATGTTTAACTGCTACCCCACAGATGTATGAAAAGCAGCTTTTAGCTGAGGCAAATTATTGTCTCACCAGATAGAAAATGATTTATGTCAATGAACATGATAATAAGGCAAAGGCATTTGTTTATACTCTATATTCTCTGTATTATATTTTATTCTCTGTATTATATTTTATTCTCTGTATTATATTTTAATTGATGTTTTGTGAGCCGCCTCGAGGCTTCGGCGAATGGGGCGGCATAGAAATTTTCTAAATAAATAAATATTACAATGAGCCTTAGTGTGAGTTTAATTCTGACAGCTCTACTACATTGTATCATAGGTTTATAAATGAATCAGTTGCAATATGTCCAGTTCTGAGAACTAAGCAACAAGGCAATACACCACTTCCTGATTTCTGGTGACACTACCTTATAAAATGGACAGAATATAAGACAACAGGGGTTTGGAGCCACCAACACTATTTTAACTGTTAATGATTTATTTGTTGATTTTAAATTGACCAGGCTGTGTCCACTATTTTATTTTATGTATTTTATTTATTTGATGATTTTTATTTTTATTTTTATTGTATTTTATGCAGGATTTTATGATTGTAAGCCGCCCCGAGGCTCATGCGATGGGGTGGCATATAAATTGTTTAAATAAAATAAACCATGAAACTTAGCTTTTGTCCTACTGTGGAGTGTGCATTTAAGTGTGTGTGTGTGTGCGCGCAAGTAGGGGACTCATGGTGCTCTAGATGCTTTGGCTTACAAGTTATAATTAACTACACTGGAAGTTGTAGGCCAAAACAGCGGGAGGGCTCCAAGTTGTTCACCCCAGTCTAAAGGGAAGCACCTAACTTAGCAGAGAATCAGGTGCCCCTAGGAACCTGGCACTATAAAACTATGCAGACTGGTCTGCTTTTTCATATTCTGAGCAAAACTTGTTGCTTAGCTGCAGCCTGAGCTGCTTACAGACTCTCTCTTCTTGCTGGCCTGTTTCTCTTCCTGCCATCTACTTCTGCAAAGGCTCTTTTTCTCTCTTGCTGTGTATATCTGGGCCAATATATACATTACTTCAAATCTGTATTGAACAGTTGTTCCTTCTGCTTCATTTTTATTACAAAGTAGGCACAAGGGGATTGAGACCCTTATATGTCAGGTTTGGGCATCTGAAATCTAGATCAGGAATGTGTCACTGGGGATAAAACAATGAAAATGACATAACTGCTGGATGCAGTGGCATGGTAATGTCTGGGTCAGTCCTAAATCTTGTCTTGAGTAGCTTCAGAATTACTAAATATGTCAGCATGAGGCTTCATCTATTCCCATGAGCACTAGGACCACCAAAAGAGAGATTTCAGAAAGGAAATCTCAATAGGAGAGAATAACCTTGCTTTAAGTCACATTTTATTTTAAAAGGATGAATGGAGGTTCTGGACTTCTGCTAGCTCAACCTATACAGACTGTACCTTAAAAAATAATTTAACAGCACAAAAGGAAAGAAGAGACTTGTGTTACTTGTCATAGTGACATCAGAGGCACCATCCAACAGGTGCTTGTGATATTTACACAACCACAATCTATACAATTTTCACAGCCACAATAGTTGAGATTGCATTTTTCCATTTTCTAAATATACTATAGTGTATTCTAGCACTGTGATTTATTATCATTCACAGATAGTGAACCAAAGAAGTATTGCAATATGTTATACATGGGACTGCCCTTGAAAATTATCTAAATTCAGTTGATACAAAATAGGGTGAGAAGATTGCTACCAAGGGCTGCTTGGTGTGATCACTTAATGATCACTTTTCCATCTGCACTGGCTGCCTATGCTTTCTAGATCCTGATTCAGTGTGGTGGGTATTAACATTCAAAAATTTAAACAACTGCTGGCCAGTATTGACTTTTCCAATATACACCTGTACGGACTCTAAGATCATCTTCATCTTCTTCTCCAGGAATTGTGGTTAGGAGGCTACTAAGAAGAGGGTTTTTTCCTGCTGTGACCACTGGTTCTGGATTGACCACTGGTTCCAGGTGCCTGTTTTGCTCTTTTCATTACCAGGTGAAGACCTTACTTTCTCAGGCATTTTAGCATATCAAGTTCTGCTATAAATCTGGTATTTGTATTTTAAATATTTGCACTGCTGCCAGCTCCTATTTGATTATACTTTCTACTGTATATATTGTGAATTGTAGTTTTATCACCCTTTGTTTTATGGTTTTAATTGTTGTGAACTGCCCAGAGACTCCCAGCTATTGAATGGTACAGAAATGCAATACAGAAATGAAGAACTCAGAGGCTTGGATCCAGATTTTGCTATTTCTAGAGTAGACATAAAATTGATGGAACTTAAATTACCCATAACTTAGTTCCAGTTGATTTCAATGATTCTACTTTGGGTATGTATATATATGCTGTAAGGATAAATCTGATTTCAACCCAATGTATTTTTAAATACAAATGATAAAGCTACTGTATTACAAGACTGATGCTCACAACAGCGACAGACTGCATTCTGCTGCTTCACTTGTACATGGTGTTTCAGTGTAACCGTTATCCCCAGTTGTTGTGAAAAAGGGAAGAGCAGGAATATGTATACAGCAGCTAGAAACTGGCACTAAGCCAAAAGCTTTTGCACATGAGTGTGCCCTATTCATGCACTCCTTAGTGACTATGTTGACAGTTACGCCTGAAATGTGGACAATGAGAAAGCTGAAAACAAACTAGAAGTACTTACGCAAGTAAAGAAGATGAGCAGCAAGTAGAAAAACCCAAGAAAGCACAGCAACAGAAGGTCTGTTCTGTAAAATTTTTCATTTTTTGCATCAAGGCAGCCTACAAGCCAAAACAGATGCATCACTTTACAGTATCTGAATGATTTATGACAGAAATCAAAAAACAAACAACCATACTTTACCTATTACTTTTAATGTAATTGTGCTTTGGTTGTATTTTTTAACTGGTGTCCTTAAGATGCACTTATATGTCCCACTGCTATAACTTGTAATATTTGTAATCTTCAGAGAATGCCAGGTATCATTTGAGACTTCTGAGGATGCATTAAATTCTTCTGAATAATTATACGCCTTATAATATTGCAGAACCTGCTGTTCTTCACTGTTGTCACTAATCTGCAAAACAAGGTCATATTAATGGTTAGAGTTATACTAGCTAACAAGTAGAAGCCACTTACAAGCCATTCCTAAACAATTACAGCATTTGAGTATGTTGGAATTTAATATTCTGCTTTAAAGCCTTCAACTCAGTGTGGTGTGGTGGTGAAGAGGATGGGACTAGGACTCAGGTGATCTGGGTTCGAGTCCCCTCTCAGCCATGGAGCCCACTGGGTGACTTTGGGCCAGTCACGGACTCTCAGCCCAGCCTCCCTCACAGGGTTGTTGTTGTGGGGATAAGATGGAGGAGGAGATATAAGCTGCCTTGAGCCCATTGTAGGAAAAAGGCAGGATATAAATCGAAAATAAATAAAATCTCATTAGCATACACCAAAATATATACCACGGATAAAGCACAACATATGAAAATTGGTGTTATACCAGCTCTGAAAAAATCTGAGATGTAATAGTATAAATAAACATGGAAGACAGTTTGGGGTGAGTGTCATGTGACACTTTGGGAAGTAACCTGTCCCAAAGACTGAGCATATAACAGAGAAGGGATCTGAACACCACAACCAAATAATTCCTTTGGGTTCTTATTTTTCAGTGTCAACAGAAACCTGTTTCCCAGAAGGTACACTGTTCCACCCTCACCAACCAATTCATTATCACAGCTCTTTTTCTTTCACACTGTATAAACATATTTCACTTATAGACATGTACAAACTCACTGACTGAATTTGTATGACATGACTTGATGTGTCAACCTGACCATTCTCTCTTTCATATGTGCAGCCAGCCATGTATGCCCCCTCCCCTGTGTATGTATATATACAAAAATATATAGAAATACATATACCCTCTTTTTCTCCTCACTGTAAGTACACAAAAAACTGAAGTCACTTTTTTCAGGATTCCTCCAAAGTTCCCTCTATATGAGTAGCCCAGGGGAGCTGTGGCACAATAGGTGGCATACACATGTTTTCAGTCAATCAATTCACTCCCCCCCCCCCGCACACATACACCCGTTAGGTGGCATACACATGTTTTCATTAAATAAATAAATTCATTCCCCCCCCCCGCACACATACAGCCCCTGTTAATTCTGATATACAAGTATATAACCCTTCCTGACTCTACGGGTTCCTCCATTCTGGCTTTACCAGTATCCACTGGCTTTCTGCTGGCTTCCCTGACCCTCGGTCGGTTTACTGCTGTCCTAAGTCCCCACTTCTCTCTTTCACCTCTTCCTTTGTCCCTTCTCCCAGTTTACTAGATAAAAGTGACAGCAATCCCTTTTTCCTTTCCCTGTCCTCCTGTGCTGGATGCACAGTAGAAGAAATCACTGACCTGCACCTAGCCACCATCTTAATTTCCTACAAATGTATCTGATAGCCATGTATGATCTAAAGCATGGGTCCTCAAACTACGGCCCGTGGGCCGGATACGGCTTGCCATGGTCATTTACTCAGCCCGCCTCAGAGCTTTTGGACTTGTTCAGAGAAAACAATCTCCGAGCGAGTCTGAAAGCTCTGTGCCGGCACAGGTGTACTCTGAAACTGAGCAGAGAGCTGGTACATGTGCCAAATTATAACAGCTCCCTTCAACTGTGCGTGTGCTGGCTCCCCCCTCCCCCATTGCACGCATGCGCTGGCTCTGAATACAGAGCGGGAATATGGAGCAGGAAACAGAAGAGAGGAATGTGGGAGAGAAAGAGAGAGAGAGACGAAGGCACTAAAAAAGGATTGAAGGTAAGAAAAATATAACTTTTAAAATATATTTTTAATTATGTGAGCCACGTCCCCGGGCTGCGGGCTAAGCCATCAGGGGTAGACAGGCTTAGGCGGAGCAGGGCAGCGGCTCCCACGCCTCCACTGCGGCCTTCTCTGAGCAAGCCGCCACCATAGAGCGGCTGCCATGCTTCCCCTTGCGGCGTAGAGAGGCAGGAGGTGTCCCACTTGGCCAGCCGCAGCCCTGTCTCTCACCTCCCCTCACCTCAGAAAGCAGCACTTATCTCTCTCCTCACAGCCCTCTCCTAGCCGGGGGAACCACACTGTGCTCGTCTCTCCGGCCTCCTGCTCCCTTGGAAGTGGGGCAGCGGCGAGGACTATAATTTCCATCATGTCCAACCAGCATGGCCAATGGAAGTTGTAGTCCAACTCATCTGGACAGTACCAGTTTTGGCAAGGTTCCACTAAAATATGGTAGTCATTAGTTCTGCATCCAAATACAGCCATTGTGTATTGTAGGAATTGTTCTGGACTGACTTCCTTCAAATACTAAGAGTGGCATTAGCAGTATTTATCCTTAGTATTTTTGCTTCATTCTTTGTAAATGCCAGTTGCAGTCATCAGCTGCATTATGCAAAATACTATATTTAGTGCCTTGGTTGTGTTGTAGCTATGTCCCTTGAATATGGACATGCTCTTCCCCACCTCATCTTGGACTTCTGCAGCCCGAGGGAGTGGAGCAAACATTTTTAAATGTATTTTAATTTTTAAATGCATTTTAATTTTAATTTTTAAATGCGTTTTAATTTTAATTTTAAATGTATTTTAATTTTAATTAATGTTTAATGTGCAGTGTGCATAGGAATTCATATTTTTTCAAACTATAGTCCCCCCCCCCCCCATCAGTCTGAGGGACTGTGAACTGGCCCACTGTTTAAAAAGTTTGAGGACCCCTGATCTAGAGGCATTTGTGGAAGCAGCAGCTAGAGGGGCTTACTTTGCTTTTGAGGTGCTCCTAACCAGCAATAAAAACATTAGTGGTCTTCGTTTAAAGACAATAAAAAGTGAGAGAGGTAAAGACAGCTCAGTGGGTTCCAAGAAAGCTGTCTGGGAGAGCACTGGTGCCCATGGGCACCACATGACTTACTGCTATCCTAGAGGTAGAACGGGATGGATCACAATGAGTAGCACAGAGGCCAAGCGGCCCATTCTAGAACCACAAGTGTGAAATTTGAAGGGAACACAAAGCCTGTTACAGGGGCTGTGCAACATATTAAGAGTGAAACTGATGGCAGTCCAAAATGGTTTGCTCGAACCTTCAGCTGGACCATATCACTCCTCTGCCTCCAACCTAGTCTGGCTCCACTGCTAATTATCGCCATTTGGAAACGGTCAGGGAATGTCTCCTGCAGTTGTCTGGTAACCTAGTGCCCATGTAAAATGTGAGCCACACAATTGGAAACAGGAAAAATCAATCACATTCTGGAGTACAGTGGAGATGAGACAAATGGCTCCTTTGTCCAGTGAAGAAGGCTGCCTGTGTTAAAAATCTGAGGCAAAGTCAGCCCCTTTTGAGAGCAATTTAAGAGGCCTGTGACATCTTAACACTGTTCCCTTAGTGCACGTTCCAGTGGTAATTCTTTTGGCAATTCTGTTCACAGTGCAAGAGTTCTCCCTTACTACACCTTCCTTCTCAGCTAAGTTATAATATTTTGCCAGCAGAGACATCTAGTGGTAAATTGTTGGCTTGACCAAAAGATTTATCTTCACTTAGGTTTGGCAAGCAAGTTCTTTCTTGTAAATTAATTGCTTGAAAATAAACTACAGCTCTGAACAAGCTCTGACCCTTCTTTCAGGATTGCCCCCCTCCCCTGCCTCTGACAATATTTTATATATCTTCCTTTCTAGTGCTTCTCCCTGCATCTCACTGTAGCAGGTAATAAAACATTCACCCAAGACAAACTAGGTTAGCTCTTAATTGCACATCTGCTATCAGCTCTAACATTTCTCCATTCCGATCCAATAGAAAAAACACATAATGATATACCTCTTGGGTGAACATTTCTCAGACCAGCCAGACTAAGCATAAATGGCCAGTCTCAAATACACCAAGTAAATTATGAAATGCCTAATAAAACTAAGCAGATGTTAATAGGGAACAGTGTACAAAAGCAAGTGCTCCTTCATATCTGAGCTAAAGTTTATCTTGTTAGGTTTTTTTTTAATCATAGGACTCATTCCTCCATACCTATTCCCTAAATTTTGAAACATGCTCTTCCAATAAGCAGAAATATATCCATATTATCACCTTTTAGTTAATTAAAAGGAACTGTTTTTCAGATTTCAAAAAGAAAATACAAAGTTCACATTACATATACAAGATGTTACATCTATAATCACAAGCTCAATGATTTTCTGGTTACTTAGAATTACTCTACAAAACTGTGTGTGAGAAGGAAAATAATCCTCTGAAAAGTACCCTTCTGTCTGTCTTGTTAAACAATGTCTCTGTGTAAAAATTAACACAACTTAAGTGTACAATGAGATGCATGTCCAGGCAAAAAAAGTCCTAAAATTTCCCACATGCCCCAAGCCAGGAATTATTACTGTCTAAACAGGCATACAATTGCACCGTAAAGAAATTTGAAAGAGAATTTGTCATACTGACACTTTCTTGTGACAGTTCTGCTGAGACACTTACAGAATTTCAGGTACCAGCTGAATATTTTAATCTATTGTGTTATTGGAAAATTTACCACCTTTAGTTTTTATATTGGAGTATTTGGATGGAAGAGAGGAAGCAAAACGTTCAGAGAAAAAGAAATTAGGTCAAATCAAAATAATTTGAAACATCAAATTCACAAATGTTTAGAACATGACTACAAAAAGTTTTTTTAAGATTTAGCATGAGACACAGATCTCTATACCACATCTGGAAGGAGAGAAAATGCCAATTTCAAAATGTTACTATGGATTATAGCCCATAGTAAAATCCCATTGTTGGTTGAAAACATAATTCAGCTTCCCAGTGGAATGACCATAATGAACAGCTGAAACAACCACATAGAGTGGAAAGACATGGTAATGGCAACACGGAAGAAAAATGCTGCTGACAAGGAACAGCTTAGAATGAATGAATTTCGAGACACCCGTTTCCATTCTAATGCATTGTAATGGATGAGTACCCACTTTGTTTAGTTGAAGAAATGGGGTGGAAAGTTTAAAAATACTGAATCATTTGATGGCAAAATGAATGAATATATAGAATGAATTTCAAACAGTGCTACTGCATGACAATGAAATTGAGCCATTTTTGTTGTCCACATGAAAACTACCTAGATACATGCTTTTGCTCGCTTGCTCTCTCTCTCTCTTTCTCTCTCTTTCTCTCTGTTGTTTGAATACTTAACTTGCAGTGTAGAATTTAACATTCTTTGGCAGCAAAATATGTTCAGTGGGATATTTACAGAATAAATGAACAGTAAGTATGAATGTACTTTGGTTGAGCTGTATGTGAATTAAGGTAAATTTGTATGCGGCATGGGTGCACAGCTCACAGCCCCTCAAGGGCTTTTCTGTAGTTTCCTGTGACCCCACACCCACCCTTGCCAGAGCTGAGTAGCATCACTGCTTATGGCCACCGAAATACTCCTGCTGCTAGTCCTAGTGCTAGTGATCACTGCTCCCCACTACTGATCTCCCACATCCCTCCAAGTGCCATTTCAGAAAGGAGGTTACTATCCTGGCTTTCCTTCCAAGAATACACTCTAGCAGCCCTCTGAATGTGGAAGACAGAACATTTTCTATTAGATGCCATGGAAGCCACTCCCAAAGATTCTCTTTCATTGCTGTCCCCTGAGTGCAGTTGATGTGACTCCAGCGAGTGAGCTGACTAGGAGAGCCTTCGAACAAGGAATTTCAGATAAGGACCCACAACCAAGAAGCTCTTGAGCTTTGATGTTTCTCTCTCTCTCTCTGGTTGTCTGTCTGTGCATGAATATTTGTGTATTTGTGTATGGATGTATATGTATTCATGCCTCTGCTTATATAGGTGCATGAGTGCAGCTGCTTACCCATCATCACATCTGGCTTCAGAGCAAGAAATGTTGTGCACCTGCTGTTACAGGTTTTTATATTATCCTATGTGAAGACCTTCATGCATGCAACTGTATTAACAGTTACATATTTATTATACACAAGGAAGAAATAGCAGAATATGCATTAGTTTGGAATTTTGTACTTCATTGCTACTATTCAAGTAGCTTAGTATGTATATTTTAAAATATAATGATAAAATAACTATTAAAATCCTGGTCTGTCTACATAGTTTGGGTATTTCTTGCATGGTTGTAGGAATGGTCTGAGGGTTGGCCTTACAGACTGATAATTAATTCTACACAAACAGCAGCACTTCCTACAGTCACGTCATCATATCTTTTAAAGCAGCAGAAGTCAAAGGTTAATTGTTCATATTTACTACACAGTTCAGAGCGACCCCGTATTAGAGATTTAACCTTAGAGCTATTTGAACTTTATAGTCCAAAATGTCATACTATTTGTTGGAATTACTGTTTAATTGGCCCCTTGGGGGCTTTATACACTGTTTTATTGATTAGGTCCTCAATAGATTTTTTTTAAAGTGATTAATTCTACAATTTGGTTGCCTAGCTGCACTCTGTCATCTTCACAGCTTCTCATCGCCTGTGTTTAAATGTTATCACTGATAGGAATAAAGGTCAGTTACGCAAAAGAAAGCAAGGCAGGCATCACAGAGCACCAGAACTTTGCATGATCATGGACCTGCTACAAATGTTTAATGTTTAAATAGTTCCACTTGTGTTATAGCACATTAGAGGACACAAGTGAGGCATTCTGTGCTCAGAATGTCAGTATCTCAAAATCAGTTTGCATAGAAACTGACTTTTCTCAGACAAACACGCACGTGGATCGTATAAGATGTGCTTTGGAACAGCCGGCAGCCATCCTTGTGATTCTAGCACAGTCACTGCTGTTTGAATCTCTGAGTGCTCTGGTTTACATAGCCTGAGGTGCCTGATCCTGCCTAATCTTAGAAGTTAAGCAGGATCAAGCTGGGTTGAAATCTGGGTAAGTGACTTGAGTCCTGCATTGGGCAAGTGGTTGGATTCGATGGCCTGCTAGGCTCCTTCCAACTGTATGATTCTATGATTATGATTATATCCAGTAGCATTCCTACCAGGCATTGAGTAAAATGTGGGAAATAAGGAAAGTAGGTAGCAACAAGTTCTTACCTTATACCAAGAGACTGCCCCCTGTGGGACTCGTAGATTCTGGGAAATTTTACAAGGAAGCAGAATATCTCCATGGCATGTTGCCACTATCTGTGGTGAGGCATCAGCAACCACATCAATCACAGTCCAGGCTGTAATTCAGGATACACAAAAACAAATTCTGAAGAGTGATTGCTGAAAATGAACAGCTACAGAAGGATCTTTAATAAAATCAACAAACCCTGAAGACATGTAGAAAAAACAGCTGTGAAAATAAAAATGGGAGGAAAATAATTACCTTGACTTAGGAAAATAAGCTGATACCAGTATATCGAAGCCATGGACACACTGTACGAAGAGGAAAAATTTTCTCTTTTCAGGACAAGATGTGAATAGAAGTGAAAGAGGTAATGCTTAAAGCTCAGTATAGTCAGGAGGCAAATAATTGGGGATTTCCCCCCCACTGAGGAACTACGAAAGGCCACTGACTGCAGGGGAAAGTCCCAAAGGCTTTCCTTAGTTCCCCTTTTTGTGATGTTCATGCTCATCAGCGAGGAAATACTGTGGTATTCTTAGCACCAGGAGGAAGATAGAAAAGAGCAAAATAAAAATTCTCAATTGCTGAGAAGGGTTCCTTATGCCTGACAATTGTATATAATGGTCGTTTTTGAGGTGTAGCAACCAAAATGCACACAATATTTGATGTATAGATTTGTGCAATGGAGGTTTTATTTGCAATCTTTTCCCTGTCCCTAACCTGGAATTCACCTTTTTCACAAGTAACTCAGACAGTGGGTGGGTACACACATCAAGATAACCCATCATGGTAAATTGCCACAAAGAGTTGCCATGATGTGCCAAGCAGTTAAGATGAGGCCAACAGAGAATTGGACCCTTGTGGTTGCTTTCCTCTCTCCCCTGTCCTCCTCCCCTCTCATTCCTTCAGGTAGTTTACTGGGGACACTGTGTGGAGGAATGGGCCTCTTCTCTTTGACAGTGGCCCCTAGAAGCCCAATTCATTCACCGTGGCTGTCAAGCTGAACAAACAGGGCTCATGCACTGAAGCTCAGTTGATCAGGTGCCCTCATCTCCTGCTCCAAAGGAGACTTTTGGAGCAGGAGGGGTGCCCGATCCACTCCCAGGCATGGGGTGGGGGCAATTAGTTTGTTGGCACTGCAGAAAGGAAAGGAATATCATTTGATATTTCTGTGCTCAAGCTTGGGAGGCTTTTTCTGGAGCAGGAACTGGGAAGAGAGAACAACATCCCTGCCTAGCCAAAATTCTCCCTTCCCTGTTCTTGCCTGAGTGATTTCTCTCCAGCAAGTGTGAAGAAAGGAGCAAGCCCAGCCACCCCTGGATCCTGCATGGGTGAAATACGTTCTGGCAGATGCCAAGTTGGGGAGTTTGGCACATGCTAAATCCATTTTCTCCCAAGCAGGAGCAAAGAGGAGGCAGCAATGCTTGCCTCCCTTTTTTTGCTCCTGCTTGGAAGAAAGGCACTTAGATGTGCCTGGCTTACTAACCTGGTGCCTGCCAGTGCGCTTTTCTCCCATGTGGGAGTGAAAAAGATGTTAAGTGCCACTCCCCCTCCTTGCTTCTGCTTGGCAGAAAGGCACTCTGGCACACTCTGGGTTCTACAATGCAGCACCCACCAGGGGATTTTTCTCCCAAGTGAAGTGAGGACGGGGATAACATTTGCTTCCTTCTTCGCAAGGCAGCATCTCCCACCTTATTCTCTTCCTTCCTCCTCATGCATGAAAGTTTTTCTCAGGGGTGAGATGGAGCAATCAGCTGGGAGGTGGTGTCCCAGTTCAGGGCACAGCTGATTTTCCACTCTCCCACTTTTATGGGTGAAGATCACTGGGGCAGCTATGACAGCTAAGCCACACTGGGGCAGCTTTCACTGCATTCTTAAGCTAACCACTTGGGCAAGTGGTAACCACAATTCTTTCCATGCAGCTCTCATGTTCTGGGCTTTCTACAATGGTTGTGTCATCTGGGTTCAGGCAGCACGACAAGAAACCATAGAATACACCACTGTATACCGTCTTAACACAGTTAACAACTATGATAAGCCAGAAAGGCTGACCACCAGCACTGACTTCAGACAACACAGCAAGAACTGCTCCTGAAACAGCTGCTCTTCCTAGGGGACTCTGTTGTAGTTTCTTATCAGTGCTGTGGAAACCATGATCCTGGGTTCAGATAGCATGACTTGCCATGGTGGTTTGGGGAAACCATAGAACAAAATGTGATGGTTTCTAAAGACCAGACTTATCATGGTGATATATTATGACTGGGTTCAGAAAATAAGCTAGACCAACAACAGTAAAAAAAAAAAAAAATCACCATGGCTTGTCATATTGTCTGAATCCAACCAATGTCCACCAGCCACTCTTATCCACATGCTCAAATAAGGGTAGGGCAACAGGACTTACTTTTCCAAAAGCCATGTTGATTCCTCTTCAGCAAGCCTTGTTCTCCTATATGTTTAATAATATAGATAATGTGTTCCACTATTGTTCCTAGAACAAATCAAACTGTTATTTCCTGGATCCCATTTTATACACTGGGGTTTCAATGGTCACTTCTCAGCTTGTCCAATGGGTTAGTAACTGTGAAGCTCTTATTGTCCAAAGGTAGTTAGGCCAACTAATGTCACTCATATCTTGTACATTTTCACTGTAACCTCTAATACTAATGTGGCATGTGTCAATACCTTGCATTTTCTGGCAGGCCATATCCTGTGATGCCACAACTTACTGAGATTGGGGGAGGGATACAAATTCATGGAGGATAAAGCTATCTCACTGTAGGCTACTAAGGTACCACAAGCTACTTCCACAATTGGAGACAAAATTTATTTATTTGTTTATTTTATTTAATATTTATTTATTTATTTATTTAAGATATTTGTATGCCATCCTTTGTGAAAGCCTCAGGATGGCTTACGCAAGTAAAATACCTATACATAAAAGTATAACATAAATAAATTAATGACCCACTCTGGCTGCAATTAAAATATGGTAATAAAATTCAATATTAAAACTTGTTAAAATATTGATTAAATAAAAAGGTCTTAACCTGGAACCGAAAAACATATAATGACGGCGCCAGGCAGACCTCTCTGGGGAGTGCATTCCACAGACAGGGCGCCACCGCAGAGAAGGCCCTCCTCCGGGTACTCTGTCTCCTAATATCTTTCACAGAAGGTTACCTAAAGGTTTTGTTGCCGATTTCAGGGGGCGGGAGGGCAAATAGGGAAGAAGGCATTCCTTTAGGTATCCTGGTCCCAAGCCGTTTAGGGCTTTATAGGTAATAACCAGCACCATGGATTGAGCCTGGACTTCGATGGGAAGCCAATGGAGCTGACAGAGGACTGGGGTTATATGAGAATAACGCCCAGTCCCTGACAGCATCCTGGCAGCTCTATTTTGAACCATCTGAAGTATCCAGACTGTCTTCAAGGGCAGCCCCACGTAAAGCGCGTTACAGAAATCCAACCAGGAAGTAACCAATGCGTGAGTTACTGTTGCTAGGCAATCTTCCTCCAGGTAGGGACGCAGCTGATGGATTAGCCGAAGCTGAAGGAAAGGGCTCCTCGCCACCGCTGTCACTTGAGCTTCCAAGGACAGCTCCGGGTCAAGGAGCACTCCCAAGCTGTGGACCCTGTCCCTCAGAGGGAGTGCAACCCCATCCAGGGCAAGGCCCAAGTCACCTACCCAGGAGCTCGAATCACCCACCATCAGAACCTCCGTCTTATCTGGATTGAGTTTCAGTTTATTGGCCCTCATCCAGTCCATTACCTCGGCCAGGCACCGGTTCAGTACAGCGACTGCCTTACCTGGGTTAGTTGAAAAAGAGGTAGAGCTGGGTGTCATCATCATACTTATGACTCCGCAGCCCAAACCTCCTGATGACCTCTCCCAGTGGTTTCATGTAGATATTAAATAGTAAGGGGGACAAAATGGAACCCTTCAGTACTCCACGGCAAAGTTGCCATGGCACAGAGCCAAAGTCCCCCAGCACCACCTTCTGGAATCAGCTGTCGAGGAAGGAACGGAACCACTGCCAAGCAGTGCCTCCTACTCCCAGTCCCGCCAGCCTATCCCGGAGGATACCATGGTTGATGGTATCGAATGCCACTGAGAGGTCCAGGAAAACCAACAGGGACGCACTCCCCGTCTCTCTCCCTGCACAGGTCATCATACAGGGCGACCAAGGCAGATTCAGTACCGTACCCGGGTCTGAAGCCAGACTGAAATGGGTCTGGATAATCAGTTTCATCCAAGAGTACTTCGAGTTGTCCCACCACCACCCGTTCCAACACCTTGCCCAAAAACGGGATGTTGGCCACCGGTCTATAATTGGCGGCCATCTCTGGATCCAGAGACGCCTTCTTTAGAACAGGCCTGATTACCACCTCCTTTAATGAATGTATATGCTGCTTGCAAAGAGATCAAACCAGTCATTTTTAAAGGAAATCAACCCTGACCGCTCTTTAGAATGCCAGATACTGAAGATGAAACTCAAATACTTTGGCCACCTAATGAGAAGGAACAACTTACTGGAGAAGACCCTGAAGTTGGGAATGATTGACGGCAATAGGAGGAGGGGAAGGCAGAGTATGAGGTGGCTAGATGGAGTCATTGGGGCAGTGGGTGTGGGCTTGGGTGGACTCCGAGGGATGGTAGAGAAACGTTGGAGAGCCTGGAGAAATGTTGTCCATGGGGTTGTGATGGGTCGGGCACAACTTTGCGACTCAACAACAAACAACATATGCAGGTACAATAGCCCATATCTGGGATCTTTGCATGGCTCACAATATAAAAACAATAAAACACTTTAAAATCAATAACATTAAATCAACCTACTGAAAACTGATTAACCTAATCCAAAAACATATCAAAATTAAAATACAAACATTAAATAGAACAATTTAAACTAAAATTGAGTAAAACCAAACATGCGGTCAATTTTAAAACCAGATATTCATTAAAATCCATTGTTAAAATGACCAGAGAAAAGGGGAGTCTTTGCCTGATTCTGAAATGCTAGCAGCATTGATGTCATGTGCACCTCTCTGTAAAGCCTGTTCCAGAGGTGGGGTGCAACTACCTCCACAACTAGAGACAGTTGTGCCTCTGACTACCACCTGCTGGAGAATAAGAGCAGGAGGTGGTTGTCCTAATACTCTGCTTCTGGTTGGCCACTGTAGTATGCAGCTCTGATGCTCCACTGCATAGGCCTTTGGTCTGCTCCAGTAGGGTTCTTCTGACGTCTACCATCTATTTAGAAATGTCGACAACATATATAAAAAAAAGTTCCTCTAAATTGCAATAGTGGGCCAAGGCATGCTCTTCAAGACAGCAAGTGATTTTTCTCAGAGTTTGTTCTTTGGGTACTTTCTTTATTCACAGGAAATGGAGTACCACAGATGGACTGAATAAGAACAGTGCAAACTTCATAACAGAGACTCACAGCCAATGATGATGTAATGAGCAAAATTCTCAGTAACAGAGTGGGTGATATGATGTGAAAGGAGAAGCACAATTTCCTGAGTAGGTGGTTTTGAAAATAGAAATTGTTGTGGATTAACCTTTGTACTGAAAAGGAGAAGTGTGTACTACAGAATTTTTAAGGCTTGCTTATACTTAAGATCAGGGTTTGAGTAAAGGCGTTAAAGCTGAATTTGCATGACATGGCAACCTATTGTGTATGTCTCAGTCCAAAATCCCCAGTTCCCACTGAAAATCCCCTTTTTAAAAAGATTAGAAGATGTCAAAACTCCTTTTTCCTTGAAAACAGTACTTGCACTTTCCCAAGCACCTAGAGGCTCCAGACAAAGTGTAAAATGTGCAGCCTGATGGGAACTAAAGTGGGGGGATTTTTTAGTAATTTGCTGGGAAGGAGGTTTAAATTCCCCCCCCCCCAAAAAAAACATTTTCACCAAAAAAATATCACTCACATTTTTGGATTGTCTTTTAGGTTCACTTTCTGACATCCGCCAAGAAAACCAAAGTGGGGAGGGGGTGTATTTGTACCCACTTCTAGACAGTGTCCAGGGAGATAGATGCCTTTTGCCAAGGGACAGCAGGTACCAACCCTGGATATTGCTCCAGCCAAAGCTTCAAATCCTCACAATCATACAACTGTGATTATTTGCAGTTGCACTACTACAGCTAAAACATTGTTTAAAAATGAATAATTTGTGCACTCTTTTTGCACAATTTTAAAAAGTACTGTACAGCCACAGGGAGCCACGCCAAGGTGCCACTGGAACACTTTGAAAGAACTGGTTGTAGATGTCAAAATGGAGATCAGAAGAGTTGGGTGTTTCTGGAAAAACAAAAAAAGGACGGTTAAAAAGCAAAAAAGCTGTGGTGAGTCCAAAATGGCTTATACTTCTGGCAGCAGGTGAGGGAAAGACTTACTCCTTCTGCAGTGTCCTCTATGAGAACTGTGGTCATATCCAGAGGAGAATGGGGGGCAGCAACCCACAGTGAACCCTAATGTCTGTTGGGCTGACTGTGGGTTGTTTTGCAGGTGGGTTAGCTTGATGTATGTAAGAAATCTAAAAATTGATTAGAAGAAGAATCTCCACTGGATGATATAATAATTTGAGTACTTTATGGCACTCTGGCCTGCTTCATACACTAGGCAAAAATTATTTTTTCCCTGTATCCAATTCCAGGGTTCTGTTCCATTAATGGATGATATTATGGGGGTGGGGGTGGGTGGTTAAGCGTGGGAGTTTGCATAGAAATTTTTAACAAGTAGGTTCTGTTTCCCTGAACTAACCCTAGATGGCAACAGCACTCTGTATAGTATTGCCATAATAGGATAAACATATATTCTAAAAGCTGA
The DNA here is from genome assembly GCF_004798865.1 of Varanus komodoensis. Lineage (NCBI taxonomy): Eukaryota > Metazoa > Chordata > Lepidosauria > Squamata > Varanidae > Varanus > Varanus komodoensis. The sequence goes on along the minus strand of NW_025335505.1, from coordinate 24,413,012 downwards.
AGCTGTGAACCTATTAGAGCTTTTCAGGAAAATTTGGTCTGCAATTCCAGGGGATGATTAATGGCAATTCTAGAACTTTTTGGCTGGCTTTTAGTAGGCTGTGGTAGTTTACAGTGGTTGTCAAAAGAAAATCATATTTCACATTCCAATAGTTCTCTCATTTTTAGCATATAAAGAAATAGAGGTGTTGATTTGTGCATGGGGCTGTTCAAATTATATAAATGGAAAGAGCTGAAATAAATGATGCAGATGGATATGTGGTTCTTCCAAGTGTCACCATACAAGACTTTGAAATTTTGGTAATATTTAGAAGCTGTCATGATCCAAAAGCAGTGGCACAGACTCAGATGCTGAGAGGTCAGTGGTGAAGCAGAACCATACTCTGTCACCTCATTCTCCATAAATGGCATACTGCTAAGCAGTCAGCATTCCTAGTGTGAAGAAAAGATAGGGTGCCTGGCCCCTTTAAGACTGTTCTTTTCTTCCTGTCCTCTCCTTTTGCTCCAGATTGCTTGCCAGATTTGTACCTTCTGACTCATCCACAAGCTCTGCTTAGCCTGGGACACAACCAAGATAATATAGCAGAGACAACAGAAGACAAAGCTGTCCCACCCACAAAGGCTTCTCTACTCAGATCAGTGGGTGAAGTGGATGTGCATGAACATTTCTTTGCCTGTGCATGAGAAAGTTCTGTGTGCACATTTGTGTAAACATGGGGCTGTGAAGGAGTGTGATCAATATAACATTGTTTTCACTTTGTTTTGATGTAATTAGGAGAGACTTGGGTTCCATGAAGCAGTATCTTCCACCAGTGGAATAAAAACTGCTGATGGAAGAGATTTCTCTTCCGCAATATCTCTTCTCCAGGGTTCCTCCTTTGAGGATGAACTGGCACTCCCAGTAATGAATGCCACCAAATCACTCATGGCAGAAGACTAAGAGGAGGGGGAGGACCCTCAGGGGAGATGGCTGCATGTCCATCCCTGTCAGGAGCAGGGGGTCTGATGTGGGGGCAGAGGCAGAGTGCCCCGCTGACATCCAGGAGCATGACGGGCAGGCAAGCAGGGCTCCTGTGAGGAGTGTGTGCTTGCTTGCTGAAAGAAATTTTGCAGAAACAGAAGTCTGATCAAGGGAGGCTAACAAATGAACCTTGAGTGGGGCTCAGCAGGCTATATTGCTAAAATCCTGCAGTGTCTGCCTAACCAGTGCTAAGAGATAGCACTACTGCAGCCCTTGATTCCTAGGCCTTTCCTTGATGAGTGATGCTCTATGCTTCTGTCTGTTGGACTGCTACTTGACCCCACTTCAGGATTATGTATGTAACTGACTGTTCAACTGTGTTTTTGACCCCTACTTGTTCATTGGCCGCGCCTGCTTGGTCTTTCCTTCATTGAAACCTTGGTGTCCTGACTATTTGCATGTATCATGACCTTGTTATCTGGGTTGTTCTATACTTGGTCTGCTTCAGTCAAAACAGAACATGCACCCCAAGATCTTCATTATAGAAATAGTTAACCCTATACAGGGTAATAGGTTCCCCTGGAAAAGGTTTTTAGAGGAGAGGAAAAGATGGTGAAATATGCTTTGTAATGTTGGAGTTTTAGCCTATGTTCTCTCCCCACTTCTCTCTACATGATACATTGGCTACATTGGCAGCCTGAATAAAGTAATCATATATATAATCCAAAAGGGAATAATCTAGCCAAGTTAAGTAACTGTCCTATTGATTTCAGTGTGAGAATTAAATGTATGCTTAAATTTCCCATTGAAATCAAATTAAATGTGCTTAACATCAGCTATATTATGTCTGCAGTGTAGATCAATTTAAATAAGATGGTTTTATGTAGGGATTGTTTTGTCATAAATCAACTTGTTAGTTAATAATCTGTATTGATTTTAAGAGCTTTTTTTAGATGACATGTTCATGGTGTGTTTGTCATTCCTTACTTATGGTTGTTAATAGGTTCTCTGTACAGAGTTGTGACCGTCTAGTTTCACTTCTCTCTAAAGTGGGGTTTTTTTTTTTTAAGATGAGAGAACTTTAGAAGAGAGCTAAAAAGTGATAGAAATGTTTTTCCCCTACATGTGTATTTATGCTATATCACAGTGCCACCTAGACATCATGCATAAGAAACACAGAAAAGGAAATTATCTTCATATAATGCTTGGATCTCAGTTCTGCAACAAAACTGAAAGTTGGTGCAGTACATTAAATGTTATATGTAGTTTAATCTTTATATATGTGTAGATAAAACTAAAGAAAACTGGCTGCTATTTTCTGCACAGGAGTGGGAAATTTATTGCTCTCCATACTGTGTTGGACTAAGCTCCCATCAGGCCTAGGTAGCATGAAAATTAAATGAGAAATTAAACACTTTTGAAAATTTCACAGTTTCCATATATGTGTGTCTAATAGAAGTTAATTTGAATTTAGTGTCTTTATTGTCACATTACAATTGCTAATTCATATTTATTACACTGGTTACAACAAGAGAAATTGGGGCAAACAACTGCAGGAAAAATACATGAAAAGTTTATGTGTACTACACTACCCTAAACACATTAAAGAGAAATTTATTAGGAAACATCAAAATATAATTTCAAGGTTAAAGATATATCCCATGGAACACGTTGGAGAATTAGAACAAAGGACAAGATTGTAGATCAACAAAAACTGGAATGAAAAAGCAGGGCATATAGAAGGTTCATATGGATATCAAAGTCTCATAGCATAAGAATTAGAAAAGAGCTAAAAACAAAAATATCAGAATCTAGGCACTGTTATTAACCATTGGGTGCAATTAATGGCAAGAGGATAGGGAGTCACAATCAAATAATGAACACTTACTTTGATAATGCCAATGAAGGACTAGAACAAAAGTTGACATGAATCCTAAAAATATGTCTTGTAGAAAAGCCCTAGCAGACTTGCTATTCAGAGGCATATAACCCAGCACTTTACCAAGGCTGCTGCTTCTGTTTTCTCTGAAAGAGGATTTAGAGCATTCTTTATCAGGTTTCCCTTTTCCAGATGGGTTTCCTCTGTGCCTATCTGTATGTTTAATCACAGAACACAAGGTGGTGCTGTGGTATAGAGTGGAATTGCAAAAATACATAATACTTCAATAGTGAATAAAGACAGAAAATATCTTTGTTCTAAAGAAAGCTGCAAAAATGACTGGAAAACTCCGGAAAAGTCGTGAAAGATGGTGTCATAAAAAGGCCCTGCAAATTTTGATGAATGAACAATCATAAGTGTACAATAAATGCACCATGTAGAGAAGCCTTCATACAACACATGGAATAAATATCCTGAGTTCATCTGTTGCAGCTATTTATAAATGTTCTCTTCCCACTTGACATATAAGGACATTTGTAAAGCACAAATACAGTTAACAAAAAAGATGTATGAACCTTTGGGCACTAAACAAATAGTAACTCTAGTACCATGATAAGTTAAACTGCATCTTCTAATATATTATGAAAGCTTTCCATGGCATTCTGTTGGCAGAAGTGCAGGTACCTCACTATTCAATTTGTATAAATACTAAAAATGGCATAACACCATTTCAACTGCCCCATATTTCTCAGGGCACAGGAAGCCAAGTTGCATTGTTATCCAGCCTGCCTCTTGAACTCTGCTTTCTTCAGAGTTTGTCACACTAATTGCTTGAATCCATTATGTGAAAAAGTAGCAAGGAAAAAGCCAGTAGCAAAGAAATAAGGCAGTAGCTATGGAATATTTTCATTAACAATAATAGTAAACCTGATAGCTTCCATGTAGCCTGAAGTGCCTGATCCTGCCTAATCTTGGAAGCTAAGCAGGGTCAGGCCTGGGCAGAAATGGGATGGGTGGCTTGAGTGTATGATTCTATGATTATTGCTGTCAACTGCCTAGAGAGCTTTGGCTATGGGCAGTATAAAAATGTAATAATAATAAAAGGACTGGTCTTTTCTTATTCTGGACCTGATCTAATGAACCAGGAGTAGATGTAAATTAACCACTACTGATTTAGCACAAATGCTTTAGTAGGACTTTACTCATACAGTGTTATAATAGATGGTCTTTAATATGTTTATGTACTCTTTTAAATCTGATATGTTTTTATATTTTGATTATGCTAGTATGTTTAAATATGTTAATTTTATGTCTGATTTTAGAATGCTGTTTTGTTTTAATTACTGTGAGCTGCATAGAGAGCCCAGATAGATGCACATAAATTGAAATAATAAATAAAATATAACAGTTCTCATTTTCTACTTACAAGAGAACTTGGAGGAACATCTTCGGATTTAGGGCTTTTCAAAACAAAACTGGTAAAGCTTTCAGTTTTGTCACAAAGTTGACTTGAAAAATTTCCTGCTTTTCTGTTATATAACTTCTGTGATATAGCAGAATAACAGAAATACACAAGTGAAAAGGCAGTTTCCTTTGTTTTCACAAACCTAAACATATTTGCCTCCTCTTATAAAACAAACTTTCTGAATACACTCTTTAAATACAGAAGCAAAATTGTAGGGTCATCTTATCAGGCTGTTCATTTATTTCCTACTGTATTCTCCTCAAAGCAGGTTGGGGGAGAGCTGGGGGTGGGGCAGATAAGGTTGGGGTTATGGGGGCACAGACTGGAGTCACTCCCCTTGAGGAGCTCCCTGGGGCCCTGGATGTTACAAAAGCACCTGGTCCTGATGAGTTACACCCAAGGGAAATATCGGAGGATTGGAGCGTAGCATCAGTGATCCCAGTCTTCAAAAAGGATAGCATTGGAGTCAAGGGAAATTATAAGCCAGTTAGCCTAACATCCATTCTGGGAAAGATGATGGAAAACCTGAGCTTTCTAGAGGAAAGCTCTAGAAACCCTGGATAGGGAAGGGGGGTTGGCAGTGATGAATGAAGTTTACCTGGATTTTCAGCAGGGATTTAAGCAGCTTTGGGATAGATTGATCCAGTGTTCCATGGATTAGGACATGGTTGATGGACTACAAGCAGAGGAAGATTATCACCAGGGAATCATCAGGACGGCAACCAGTGACAAGCAGAGTCTCCCAGGGCTCAGTCCTGGGACTGATTCTGTTCAACCTCTTTATCAGTGACCTGGAGCAAGGGGTAACCAGTCTGCTGAGCACATTTGTAGGTGATACCAAAGTGCAGAGTCATAAGGATGGTAACCATAAAGGGGGGATGACATAGGAGATGAAATTGAAGGAGCTGGATCTTTTCAGCCTAGAGAAGACTCAGAGGTGATCTTACAGCGTATAGGTATGCAAAGGGGTGTCAGCTGAGCATTGTGACCTGTTCTCCCCTGCAGTGGAGAAAGGAATGTGGTCCAATGGGGCAAAGCTTAAGGAACCAGGTTTCAGGATGGATGTCAGGATGGATATTCTTGATGGCTAGGACCCCTAGGATATGGACTGAGTTTCCACAGGAGGTGGTGGGGGCCCCATCAGTGAGGGTGTTCAAGGAAAGATTGGACAACCACATGTTGGGTATTACATGAGCGGAGCCAGCTGGAATCGGCTCAGACTAGATAGCTTGGGAGACCCCTTCTAACTCCCTATGTTTCTGTGTTTTTATACTGTGCAATATGGCCCTGAACCAGGCCTTACTGAGATCTTGCAAATCCCACCCCTCACCCCCTGCCACACACACACACAGCCAGACCTGATGGGCCTTTGGCTTCTTATATAATGAATACTATTTTATGCGTAGCTAGTAAGTGTCAGTATTGAATAGTATCCAGTTCATTACTGCAGCTTAATCTCCTCCACCCTGCCCATGCACTGGCTCATCTTTTAGGTCGTTCCACTCTCTTAATTATTTTCTGCCAACAGTTTGGTTTTATGCTATATTGTGCCTTTTGTTTGGAGGGCAATGTGGAAGATTCTACTTATTAGGGCCTCATGCTCCAAAGGAATGTATAATCTGTAGTCCATGAGCCATTTTTGGCAAAGACTAAGTCTCTCTATGGTGACTTGAAAAACTGCTTAGCAGTCCACGTTGGTTGCTGAGCACAGTGACAGCAGCTAAGATTTATAGTGCAGCTTAAGACTTGTGTTGTGTGTGTTCATTCTTTTCCCATTCTGATCTGGACAATGCTGAGAGAGCAGTTCATCAATATATGCAAGGAAAATAGACGAGAGAAAGATGTTGCAACCTTACTCAAAAGATTATTATCAATGTCTATTTTATACAGAAGGAATACCAAAAAAGCCAGATAGGTTCTTATAGCATTAAATTAAGCAACTCAGTAAGGAGAACATTAAAGAAGTCTTTAGAAAAAATGTTCTACACATGCTTATCCACACGCCTAGTACTGGTGGCAGTAAAATTAAAGAAATTGAAGATACTTGATAGAAAGGCAGAAAGTAATAGATAAAAGGGCATTCTAGAATATTCCTGACTTTTTTTCTGACTTTTTCAGACATTTTGACCTGTAGGAGGGTAGAAAGAGTAATGAGACATTTGACATAGACTTCCCATATCAGTTCCAGGTAGTCCTGTGATTGTGTTACCTAGGTATCCTTAATTATCTGTAGATAAACACAGAGTACACTGGTAACTGGAACTGCATAAATTAAATGCCAGTATGCCACCATTTCTCTTGTGCATAAAAAGACATTTTTCAGTGTGTGCTCTTTTTTTGCCCCTCCATCTCACTGCTCATATTGCCTAAGCCACATGTCACTTCTAAACATTTTTTAATTATTTTAATGAGTTGGGTTTGGGAGTTGCAACTAACTTGCTAATAAGATTGAAAAAGTGTAAAATTCAGCTGAAATTGATTTCTGTAATTATGATGGCTTTATCCATAGATTCATTGTAAAATAGATTTATAATAAATGCACAGTTTTTATACATCAACTTAGGGTTAACATTGAGCTCTATTACCTCTCAAGTCCTGCAACATTTATGCAACATGCAACTCTTAAATTCACGATTTACTGAATTCCTAATTCTGTTCTTTCAATTAGTAACCTGTATTACCGAAACTATAAATATGCACTGAAAGCATGGAAATAATCCTAATTTATTACATATGTACAACCCTGACTGCAAGTACAAATGAATGGTAAATTATTTATAAAGAAAAAAATCTATATAAAATAATCTTAAGCAACTTTTGCGATCTTACAAATTTTTAGAGGAATGTGTATGTATATGCTTGGAAAGACAAAGGATATGGGAGGAGGGAACTGATTCATTGGTTTATTCATGTTAATAAAAGTGCTTATTCATCAGTAGCTCTTGCTAGAAAATGTTGGCTGTGGAGAGGAATGGAATAAATATTATAGCACATTTTTTTTAATTATTTGCAGTAATTAATGAAGAATTTGCAATCTGGTGCACTTTAATGGAGTTTTTGGGTAAGCACATACTCAAGATCCCCTGATAAGGTGTAGTTAGTTTTTAATGTTATAACCATAGTGGTATATTGCAGACGTGCTCTGGGTGAAATAAGTGCACTAATACAAGCTAATGGCTGTCTGAGTATGGTAAGAGTAAAATCCTCCTAGATTGTTTCACTAACATAGTGTGCTAAAAGTTATAGAGCTCCTAAGTATGTAGCAGCTAAAAGAGTTTCAGCTATATGCTACTTTTTCCTTTCATGAAAGCACAGCTTAAGTATATATCAGGCACTGTAAACTTCCTCCACTGTAAACTTTGTATTATGGGCATATCTTACAGGATTTGTAAAGAAGATAGATTTGTCCACTCAGTGATATAAGTGATTTTTATCAGCAATAGCTCTTGGAAAAGATGTATGTGTTGAAAGCGGGGGATTTTTTTAAACAAACACTCCATTAGAAGCACACTTAGATGAAATCCACAAGAGTTTCTGTATAAGCCCGTAAACCTGAGAGCCAAGTAAATAAAGGAAAAATTGCACAAGGAGAGTATACTGAAAGTAAGCAAAATAATGTGTCTAGCTTCAAAGCTTTAGAGAAAACTTTTGTTTTATTATTTAATTCATTTCATCCCACGCAATAACCAAAGTGCTTTCATCATATTAATATAAGCCACTCCAGTCTGTGAAATGTGGAGCATTTCCCCCTAAATAAATAAATCTACATACATTCTGGCCTACCATACAGGGTTGATCTAATGACACATCTAAACACACGCAGGACAAGCAGAGAGCACTGCATTTGGTACGGCTACTGAGATCCTTAGGGGATAGCTCCAATCACACGAAGTTAAACTGTTTTGTCGTTTTTAAATCAGGATGCGACTATACATCTACAGGCTTTTCAAGAGAAACAAGTAGCTTCACCTCTGTGGTCCAGCAGCAAGCTAGTGTTGGAAAGGTAGTATGTGTGTGTGGGGGGCTCTGGGGGGGGCTCTTTTCATCTCCACGCGGCTGTCTCGTAGCATCCCTTGCAGAACTCAGGGAGGGGAGCTCGAAATGGAATACGTGTCTATGCGCGCGCGCGCAGGCGGGATCCCTTTAATAGTACAAAATGCGTGTTGCGGGAGGGGGCACGAGTGAAGCCTTAATCGAGGCGGCAACAGCAGCCTTCCCCCTCGCCCAAGGTGGCAAGACAGACGCCTGAACCTTCCTCAATGAACGAGGGAAGGCCCCTCTTCGTCGTCGCAGGCGGCAGCAGTAGCAGCCGCCAGTTTCTATGGCGACGGTACTGATCCGGGGCTCCTCGCGGTAGTAACAAAGCCTGGGAGCGCTGCCCTGCGAATCACTCTCGTTGGCTGCTGCAGCGGCAGCTGAGTGAGCAGAGCAGAGCAGAGGAGAGCGCCGTCTCCTGAAGAAAGCCCGCCTGCTTGCAGCACCCAGACAAGGTACAGTGCGAGGCGCCCGGGACTGTGCCCTTCACGGCGTCCCCGTCCGGTCGCTTCCCGCCCTGCCTCCAACCGCCCAACCAAGCATACAGACACACTTGGATCATGCTGTCCGCTTTCTCACGGCACCAGAATCTCCTTGGGAAAGGCGGGGTGGGGGGACGAGGAGAAATAGCACTCACTGGTGGTTGAGTTTCCTTCGCTAACAAACGACCCCTTGGGTTCTCTGCCCCCCCCCCCCCAGTGGGCACTGGATGAAAGTTGTGGGGCGCGGCGGGAGAGTGGAATGGAACGACAGCCCTACAGCTCTGTGCAAGAAAGTAGGAACAAGTTAAAGGGAATGCAGTGTGTGTGAATAAACAGCACCCTGGCTAGAGAGTTAGGGAAATTGGCCATGTGTTGGGTTGGGGGTCCAAAGAGAAAGCTGGAGGGTGAATGCATCAAGTAGGGCACATTCCATGATTATTCCTTGAGTGTAATGGCAACATTCTCATTGCTCTAAAAGGAGCTGAACTGCACTGTAAACTTGCTTTTTTCTGAACTGTATTGGAAAACCTAGGGTTGGATCCCATGATTGAAATCCCATGGATTTCAGTGGCTCTGTTCTTAAGTATGGTTGCATCTGAATCTAGATCAGACTTATATAGGGTGTTACAGGTTTGTTGTAAGTGATGGGTTATAGTGGTTGGATGGATGTGTGGGATCTGTTATGACCTTGCCTCCCAGAAGTGTGGAAACGATGGAAATGGTCTACCTGCAATTGTAGGCTCCTGGCACTTAAGGTCTCAAAGGTCACTTTCTTCCGATAAACTAACAGGTTGATTTACACTCTTGGTACTGAAGGTAAAGATAGACTTACAGGGAACTGATACTTGTGAACTTGTTTAATTTTCTTTCTCTGAAATGCAACTGGTGGGTTTAACTCTTATTTCTTGGGGATATTTTAGTTTCTGTATTTAAAAATTCATGATAACTTACTGCAAAGGAAGAAAAATACCTTTGAAATCTTTCTCCTGTATACTGGTTTGACTTTTAATCTTAGGAAAAATGTATTTTGACTGTAAATAAGCTGTGGGGCAGGGCGGAGAGGACATTCACACACTAATACTGAGAAAGGCTGGTGCATTATGTGCTTATTAGTTTGATAGTTGGGATTAAATATATACTTACATCAATTTGGAAATTCTATGTGAAACACTGTGTTACACTTTAATTTTTATTTTACAAAGTAAGAAGGCATCTCAAATATTTGTGAAGTTCTGTCTAACTTCTAGTTAAACCTTTGAAGCCTGAAAAATGAAATAGCTGAATTATCTGTTTAATGACAAATGAAAGCAAGAAAAAGAAGCCTTTTACAAGTTTGCAGTACAAATCATGACTGAATGTGATAGCACAGTTAACAGTTAATATTGCTTCTCTTTACATAAATGCTAGAATACTAATTATTGAAAACTAACTGGAATTGTAGAATTATTGCTTCATTTGATCAGAGCCTAGGCAATTTTATGTTATTTTCTTATTCATGAAGTGGTTCAGTGGTACTATCAATTAGGGAAAGAGAAAAAAGATTCTGTGACATTTTACTCATTGCACAGACAAATTTTCAAGTAGTTGAGATAAATATGAAAGAGGAGAGCCAGGCACAGGACAAAAAGCAATGTTAATAGCTAAGGTCAAGAGAAAAGCCCAAATTCCTGTTATAACCATTTTTCCCTCATTGTATTAATTTCTTAAAGTAACAAGTATATAGGGTTGCCATTTTCTTCTGGGAGAGTCTTACTACTTTTAATAGCTTTGTGACACTCAGCAATTTAGCAAGTGAAGCCTTTTTAACATGAATATGCTGTGATGCCTAAACTTGCTGCTGAGTTTCTGTTTGTCACAGAACTCTGATAACCCTGCTCTTTTCTCTAAGAGTCAACAACCAAGCTGTCTGTAGTAATTGGTAGCATATGAATCAGATAAAGAATGCAATCCTGTACATATCTACTCAAGAGTAACTCCCATTGTATTCAGTGGCACTTATTTCCTGATAAATGTGCATAACTGGGGTCCAATATACCAAGCTTTTCTACACAAGACTATTAACGGGCTGTTAATTTGCTGGATCTACTTGGGTTTAGCTGTAGATCCGGGCTCTGCACACGTTTCCTTTCCTGCTTTTCCACTAGATAACTTGTAGGTGGCACTGTAGTACAGTAGAATAGCACAAATGCATGAACAGAAAATATGCCTTCTTCTGTTTTTACAATTAAATACCACATTTTCCTGCTCATTTTCTGAAACTGTTAGACACAGAAGTGAAGTGCTCACAATGTACCCTACTGGTTCAATGACAGTTCAGTGGCAACTGAGGGTACAGTCCTATAGCTAGTAGATGCTGGCTGGTTAGCCATAGGAAAATTCAGAGTCACAGGTCTGAGCTTGGAAGTGCCATGCAAATTCAGAGCTCTCCTTCACCACTCTTGCAGTTGGTGTGGTTCTTTCCATACTTCTTGTGGTTCCAAGGTTGCAAGGCCAGTGTCAGATTCAGCAGGGTGGAGGTGCATTCTGGGGGACGGGGAGGAATGAGGCTTTGCTGGAATACATTGTTTCTCAGCATTACCCCACCCTGTACTGCAAAGCACTTAGTTCACTGAAATTGGCCATCAAAGCTTTTTGCAGGGTGGGAAAAGTGTGGAAGCAACTTTTGCCGCCACACTTCTTCCATTCTTAATAGGATGCCCATAATCCTATCCAGAGTCTGGAGGGTACAGTCATCCCCTTTGGATTGTACTCTAAGTATGCATGGGCTGATAGCCTGACTTAACTTTTAAAATAAATCTTGGAGTTTATACATGAGGACATCCTAATCTAAGTTTGCCATTCTCTTATGTTTATAGAAAATGAATCATGAAATGCTGAACTGTAAAAGACAAAGGATTACTAGGATTGGCTTTATGCAGTGGCATTCCTATACCCAATCATATTTTTCTTTGACTGTTTGTCAGGGTTTCATAAAACAGCTGATTTGTTGAAAAGCTATTTCCTTCTCAATGCCCTCTGTTTTTATATAACATTGTAATGAATTTCACAAATACAAAAGTTGTCACAACAATAACCTTTGTTAGTAGCTTTTCACAAAGGGCCAGGATGTTGCTAGATCCTTTTCTAAGAGATAATTGTGTGTGAAAAGTAAGCTTAATGTACTTTTCTTTTTAACAAGCCACAGATCTCATGACAGCACAAATAGTAGAAAGTGTGAGAATCTAATGCAAATACAGTTTTCAAAACACATAATTGCTTTTTTAAACACAAACCCCCTCATCTTTCCTACCACATAAATAGCCCGGTTTTATGCTCACTCAGATAAGCACCACTGAGTTCAATAAGCCTTACTCCCAAGTAAGTATATGTGGGATTGCACCCCAGTACGTTGAAACTTCTATAGTGTAACATCTGTGAAAGTTCTGTTGATCTCAAAAGCAATGTATAAAAACCCAGAAAGAAATAGACACAAACTTACATGTGATTGCTTAGAAAACAAAATAAAACAGAGTACTCAGCAATAAACATCCAAAATGCGTAGGTGAAATAAACATAAGTTACATAGATATAAAAATATGCTTAAGTGTAATAAAGGTTCATTATGTAAACTATCCACATATGTAATAAAACACATAATTGCTAGCTAGCATTAAGCAGCTTATACAATATATAGGATTGTATGGTACATTATTTATTATATTTATATGCCTCCCTATAGCTCAAGGCTCTCTGGATGGTTTACAATAAGAAACATAAACAACCATCATAAAACTGTAAAACAGGAATTAAAATAATAAAATCAACTGTACAAAATAAATCCAGTATAATATACAAAACAGAAAAAATAACAAAGCAGCAGTAGTAAGTAACAAAATAATACCAGAATAACTGCAGATAACATGTATTGAAAAGTCTTAACCTGGTGACAACAACTGAGTAGCAAAGGCACCAAACATACTTAAGGAGAGCATTCCACAAGTGGGAGGCAGTGATGGAGAAGGTCCTTCTCATAGCCGCAAAGGGCTTAGCCACATGCCCTTCACTTCATGGGGTGCGGTGGGGGGGGTGTTACGGAGAAGGATCTCCATTGAAGATCATAGTGGTCTGGTAGAATATATGGAGATAGGCATTCCTTCAGATATTGCAGCTCAAGCCATTTACGGCTTTGTATGTTAACATTAACACTCTGAATTGTGCCTGGATAGTGACAGGCAGCCAATGCAGCTGATGGAGCACCAGTGTGATGTGCTCTCTAGGACCAGTTCCCATTAATAACTGCACTGCTCTTTGCTGGATTAATTGAAATGTCAATCTCAGCAAAGAATACTGTTTTCAAAATGCGCAAGATTTTTGTACTGTGTATTATTGTGCCATATGTAATCCTTGTTAGGATATGATTAAAACATCCAGTGCACCCAGTATCTTTTTAAAATGGCCATTGAACACCCTCACCAGCCTGACAAATTCTTGCAGGTAAAGGAAAGGAGGTATGACTTTCAAATGCCATTAAGGAAAATGTGAGGAAACTGGCAGAAATACATTCCCTTCTAGAAGTTTTGGATTGTAAATCCCAGGTTTCCTGATAATTGGTCATGCTGGCTGGAGCGGTTGGGAATTGAAGTCCAGAATATCCGGAGGTACAGTATATCACAGAAGTGAGTATGCCCCTCACATTTTGTAAACATTTTATTGTATCTTTTCATGTGACAACCCTGAAGAAATGACACTTTGCTACAATGTAAAGTAGTGAGTATACTGCTTGTATAACAGTGTAAATTTGCTGTCCCCTCAAAATAACTCAACACACAGCCATTAATGTCTAAACCGCTGGCAACAAAAGTGAGTACACCCCTAAGTGAAACTGTCCAATTTGGGCCCAAAGTGTCAATATTTTGTGTGGCCACCATTATTTTCCAGCACTGCCTTAACCCTCTTGGGCATGGAGTTCACCAGAGCTTCACAGGTTGCCACTGGAGTCCTCTTCCAC